>NC_088932.1:58847500-58967500 GCF_038396675.1 Hydra vulgaris | reverse complement strand
CCCTATGCTGTAGCAGAAGTGAATTCCTTTTTAAGCTCAAATGCCCCTTTTAAGCAATCGGTGTTGGTTTCTTATCAAGACAGGAATAAATGGTAGTATCATCAGGAAGCAATGCAACCTTAGATGTGAGAATATTTGGAAATTGTTAATGTAAATTAAAAAGAGTATTGGGCCATGAAAAAAACCTTGAGGAAGCCCTGAAGTTACAGAATAAGAAGAAGAGTGCTGTCCATCGAGGACAACTTTTATACTACGATTGAAAAGGAAGGATTCAATAACCTTAAAGATGTTGCCGGATACACCGTAAGAAGAAAACTTATGGAGAAGACCAGCATGTCAAACTTTATTAAAAGCTTTTGAAATATCAAGAGCGATGGCCTTAACCTCTTAACCTTTACCTGATGCACAATAAAACCTATCAGTTATTACTGTTAGCAAATCAGCTGTAGAACGAGAAGATCGAAATCCATATTGATAGTCAGAAAGTAAGTTATTAGATTCAAGATGAGAAACGAAGTGTTTGTTAATTCAAAAGATTCGAAAACCTTGCTTATGATAAGAAAAAGACTTACGGGACGGTAGTTAGACGAATCGGATTGCTTTCCAGAATTTTTGAAGATAGGGATAACAGATGCCGCTTTCCAGCAGGATGGAAAACAAGACTCTGACAAGGACTTGTTGAATAGTTTTAAGAGTATAGAAGACAGCTCCGGAGAACACTTCTGCAAGACAATAACAGGTATGTTGTCTGGACCACAAGCTGTAGAAGAATCTAGGCAGGAAATCACTTTAGATCCAGAAGCTGGAGTGATTTGAATGTCAAGCAATGGATCAACTTGTTTGTTGGCAATATTAGGTAGAACGCAACTAGTGGAATCAAGAGATGATATCGATGAAAAGTCTTTAGCAAACAATTCAGCTTTGTCTTTAGGTGAGGTTAAAAAGTCTCAACCATAAAAGAGAGGGGATTTAAAGATTTGCCCTTATTATTGATATTATTAAAGATTCTCTAGAAGTCACGAGAGTCTAATTTTTGAGATGAGATACGAGATTTTATGACCTGAGAATAACGGTTTTTGGCGTTAGACAAAACCTTTTTACAATTGTTTCTAGCAGTAATAAACAGACGTCTGTTTTCTGGAGAACTGTTTTGCTAATAAATATGGAAGTAGAAGTTTCGATTGGCAATCGCAGCAGCACAGTGTGAGAAAAACCATGGAGGAGAATGAGGCTTGACCTGGAATCGTCAAGAGGCAACAAACGATTCCGTGCCAGCTTGATTCAACGAAGTTATGAAAGAAGCACATTTGTTGACAGGAAGACAAAAAATTTCTACCCAAGGGCCATCACGAAGAAAATCATGGAAAGAATCCCAGTCAGGTTTACTGTAGTTGTAAGAGGTTCGATAATAGGGGGATTTAGGTGATGAAGAAGAATGAGATATTTGTTTTAGAGAGATCAAACTGTGCAATTCGATTCTTTACGACTAAAAGGAAGATAACCATAAACACTAAGATCACAAGATGAGACAGCTAAATTTAAGTTAGTCTCACAAAGAGCAAGTAGGTCTGGTGAACTTTGCAAGAGATAAGACTCAACAAAAGAAAGGTTACTTTGAAGACCACAAATATTGGCGAATGATAGGTTTAGAGAATTTGGTGATGATGATGGTTTTTTGTGTTTTATAGTTTTTGGTACCTTATTCATTTTGAAATTAGATTGAAGAACTTGACTCAAAGCAAAGATAGTACTCAGAACACTGTTTAATAGCCCAAGTAATTGCCTCATTACTACTAATAAACCCTTAGCCGTAACAATGGGCTCTAAATGTGGCCTTCGCAATGCACACCAAAAGTACAAACAGGGACACCATCCATGCGCAACATGGCACTGTTAATACTTTGATATTTTTCAGCTGTTGATGGAATCAGCCTCTCTGAGAGCTACCACAGAGTTCGGGAAACCTGACTCCCAGCCGGCCTTAGAACCATAAAACTGAGTTTTAGAGCTGTACCCTTATTAGGGGATAATAGAATGAGTTGCCTAGTCATAAAAACAGAGACGCAAGCATAACCCATACATTGAGTCAAAAAGATCCAGCATTCAACATCTTAAACTGGAAACAATGTATTAAAAATACATCTGCGCCAGCCTAATAGATAAAGAAGGGGTGCGAGGCTGGTCAAAAGATAGAATCTGTTTACCTCTTCAGTCTTTGCCTCATCTTGGGCAGATGGTAAACACTCCCTTCTACAATACTGTAGCCGGGTGCATTTAACATCTGCCCAAGATGAGTATTTTTGTCGAGACACCATCTCTAGCCTTTACTTAACCAAGAGCCCCTAGGCAGGGGGTGTTTTAAGTCGGAGTTGGCATCTCCTTGCCTTTGCCTAAAAAGGCGTATCATACAAGGCAGCAGGACATGAAACAGATTGTACTGGGTTACATGTTACCAGTAGCAGGATAACCTGATTTGACCTGAGTAGCAGGATAACCTGATCTGACCAAACAAAATTGAATATAAAGAGTATTAAAATATTAAAAAAAAAAGAAAATGATATATTATTCTAAACTATTAGAGATATAAGGATAATACACAAAACAAAATGGAATGTATTTGAATAGATAATTGTTCAAAATAAATATAATAATAACGCTTTGCCAAAAACACTTTTAATTGATAGTAATTTAATTTGTGATAAAATGCTAATAGCTATAAAACCGAATAGTTTTATGGTTAATGTTAGCTCTAATTTGGCATATAATATTACTCCAACTTCACTAACATTTGACTTCTATCTAAAAACCTTTTATAAAAAAAGAAAGAATCAAAGCTAAATACAATTAAGTAGCGATCCTTATCAAGTCTAAAAAAGAACAATAGTGAAGGATCAGATATAGTTAGTGCAATATATTAAATTGTTTTATGATGTAATTGAACCATATTTAATTCATATTTTTAATCTATATTTTGAATAAGAGATAATTCCAAATAAATACAAAATTGCACTATATTATAATCACACTTTCATTTATTAAGCCTGGAGATGAGTCAGACCCCTCAAACGACAGGCCTATTTCTGTTTTATTGTGCTTTTCTAAATTGCATGATCGACTGATCATGCAATAGTAGAATTAGTAAACCAATTGTCTAATGTGTTTAAAGTAGACTGTTTCACATTAGAATTTTTATAGATCAGTCTTTTGACATCCGTAAATCATTCCATTCTAATTAAAAAAATGGAACATTACAGAATAAAAGATTCAAACTTACACTTGTTTGTAAACTATTTATCGAACTGAAAACAATACGTACAATGTGATAATATAGAAATGACTGAAAAATGTTTAACTTGTGGAGTTCCACAGGTTCTATATTAGGACTTTTAGTTTTCTTACTATACATTAAGGATTTATCTTTAACATCAAACTTATTAAATTTTATTTTTTTTGTAGATGACGCTAATCTTTCTTATGCTCATTAAAATATTGAAACACTTTTTAATGTATTCAATGAAGAACTAAACAAAGTAAATGTATGGTTTATATGTATCTTAATGTCTTTTAACTCAAAAAATAAATTTTACCCTTTTCAACAAACCAAGTAAATCAAAAGAAATACTTCTTTTTTTTTACATAATCTCCATATTAAAAAATTTGTTTTTGTTAGGAGTAAATATTAATGAAATCTATAATGGAAACAACATATAAACTACATTTTAAAAAATCTAAAAAACATTAGCATAACCTATAGAGCAAAGCAATTTTTAAACTTCAGATCTTTAAAAAATTAGTATTTTATAATAAATTCTCATGAAAAATTAATTTTTCTTGTATACATGGTTATTTAACTTACGGCATAATCGTATGGGCAAGTACAAATCAAACTAAGTTGACAAAACTGTACAGCAAGCAAAAATATGCTGTTAAAATTGTATTTGGAGCTGGTAAAGCTGTGCCTTGTGAACCTCTTTTGCGTAGACTTGGAGCCTTAATTATTCTCAAACTTATATTCTTCTAGTTTTACAGTTTATGTATAAAACAAAATGTGGACTGTCTCCAAAAAATTTTATTTTGAAAAAATACACGACAAGTATTTTATAAAGTTTTCCATAAACAACTTTGTTGTACCTAAATCTTATTCAAAATTGAGTTCTTATTCAATTCAGAAACGTTTGCCATTTTTGGAAAACGTTTTCCAAATATTGTTGCCAAGAAGAATATTTTACTTAATCAGTTTAAAATTAAATCAAAATCGTGTTTATTACACACAGATGTTGATTTATCTTATTTCTTTTAAAATGGATCAATAAAATCATCTATAGCACTTAAAATCAACTAAAAAACAATATAGTTAATTTAAGTTACTTTTTAATTTAATTACCCTGTATGTTCAAAAACTAAATTAAATATTTACTGACATCATGATCATTAACCGCCTTTTTATTTTTTTTTCGTTTGTTCGTTTTTGTTTTACTTAATTTATTTATTGTATTACTTTTAAAGACAATCTTATTTTAATGTTAATATTTTTGTAAATACTTTTTATATTTCTTAGTTTATATTTTATACTCTTAGAAAAAAATTTGTAAAATGTATAGGTTTTAACATGGTGCTCACGATAAGACAAAAATCGTGTCTTCTTCTTGCTCCGGCCATTACTTTTATTTTTAAATTTATGCAGATTGTAAAAATTCTTCAACGGCAAAATACAATGTTCAAAAAAAAATTTTAAATAGGAGTGACAATTGTTAAAAAACGATATTCTGCTTCAGTTAGACAAGTCAGAGGCACTTTTATACAATTTTTTTTTCTTTGTGCACTCAAATAAAGCAAGTTATATAGAAACATTATATTTTCTAATCCATCCCAACAAGGTAGAAGTGCTGTTAAATTGCGTTTCCACATCCATCAGAGGCTTTGACTCTAATAAATGTGGAAACGCGATTTAACAGCACTTCTAACTTGTTAGGATGAATTAAGTTTTTGGTTTAAGTTTTTGAGAAATCTGAGCTGCCTGTTCGACAGATAATGAGTGAAAAATCCAACTATTTTATAAGCTTTGCAATTTAAAATCACAAAAATGGGTTGGTTGTTAATAGCTAATTTCATAAAAACTTGGAGTTTTATGAGCACAGTATCCAAGTCAATCATTTCCAATAAGTTTTAATGCTTACGGCATTCTAGAAGTAGAGTCAGTTTTAGCTTGCAAAATATTATCTCAAGCCAAGTTTCGACCGCATGTTCTTTTAATTTCTTCAGTGGAAATAGCTTTGTTATAAGCATTTATTATTTCCAGATTTACAACGGATAAACAGCATGATTATAAAATCTACGAGGATAAAATATAGTGACAAGTAGAAATAAGAAAGTTGTTGCCATCGTCGGCCTTAAAGTGATCAAATGTGATACTAGGTTTGAAGATAAACTGCCATTTTATACTTTGTTAGAAGCCGTTATATGGTTTGCATCATTTTTTCTATTTTCGTTGACGGTTACTTCCAAAGGTGGTAAACAATTTACCAGGTTGGAAAGCTTACCAGTCATTGTGTGATTAACACAATGCACGACTTTTAAAAGTCTCTTCAACATCACGCAAATCGAACTCCTAGTTTTATATTAAGTTTTAGTTTCAGTTTTTTCTAAAATTTTAGTGAAGTATGTTCTTGTAAAACGGAATATTTTACCACAAAAGTTTTAAACAAGATTTTGGTTGCGCGTACATTCTTAACGATGTTCGAAAATTGCTGTTTGTAGGCAAATAATTAAATACTTTATTTTTGTCTTCCTCAATATATCATTGGCTATCATCATTTTTTGCTGAACCCATTTTAGTTGAATGTTCTTCAATGAGATCAACATCAACAAAATAACTATCGTAATTTGTGTAATTAGCATAAACATTACACACTAAAAATTAAAGGTAGAAATTTTTAGTTAAGGTAGGATATGTGATATACCCTTAGTAAGGTATAACTTTCTACCTAATAAGGTAGAAAATTATACCTTTAAGTTAGAAAATTGTATGACAAATAAGTGTTTTTAATATAATTTTCTACCTTAAAAGGTAGAAAATTATACCTTACTAAGGGTATATCACATATCCTATCCTAAGGTAGAAATTTCTACCTTTTTTTTTTAGTGTGTAGTGTTGTAGTTTTTGCAATCTTTAATTAATTTATTTAATTTCTTATAAAAATAAACGGTCGCAGCTAAATATAAAACACGGTTATGGCAGAGCTGGCTTATTGCATTGTTACTTAGTTTTATTTTGTCAATTTACACCCATTTTACAATACTATCCTTAAGATCTAATAAATATATAAAATTATAACCTGGCTGTGGCAAGTAAAAGAAAAAAAATATTATCATCAAGCCCCTTCATGAAATAGAGAGAAATAATTTTACAAGTTCTAATATTATACAAAAGCGTGAATCAAAAAAGTTAAAAAAAAAATTTAAAAAAATTAAAAAATGAAAGTTTGAAAAACGAAAAAATCTTTTAACTATAAAAAAAATTTTTAAATATATTAACAGTTTGGTATATATACGTACCGTAATATAACGCAAATATAAAAACAACGTAAATATAAAAATTTATAAAACGGTACATATATGGGAAAGCGGGGTAAGATGGCAAATAGGACGAGATCGCTTTTCATATAGCAACTTAACAAAAAAACTTAAAAATGGGTGAAAACAAAACTATATTTACATTTTGTATTTTAGAACGTTAATTTGTTTTTTTAAATATTATTAACCCAATTTTATAGGCTTAATGTTAATTTTTGCGCTTAGAAAAAATACCTTGGTTTTGGTCATTTATAACCAATGGTATCCTTCAAGTGTAACTTTTTTAGGATTAATTTCTTGCCACGTTTATTTTATGTTACCTTAGTTACAGTAGTTGGTAGTTTTTAAAATTTTATAAAAATGGAGGTAGAAATTGCATTGCAAGTCACCTTGCCCTTTTCACATTACCAGATGAGAAATTTATGAATTTTTTATTTTAATTTTTGATCTAAATTTTTCTAATTGCAAACTGAAAATTCACATGGCAATAAATAATTAGGATAAAAATCCTGACAAAGTATTATTGCTTTATGACTGAAATTTTGCGATAACTTAGGCCTTTTGAAACGTTCGCCATCTTGCCCATCTTACCCTACGTATACATAATTAGTACAATACGTAATATATATTTATATATACTTACATATTTAAAAGAGGTTTAGGTTTTAAAAACATTCAAAATACTTTCAAGATTTAAATTCATTTAGTTATACATTTTATACAAAACTAAAACAAACAGTCAAAAACAACAAGAAAGTTATATCATAAAAAAAAATTTTTCTTTTTTAAAAAAGAAATTGAAAGAGTGCATATTTTGTTAAAATTTAATTACTTTTTTTTCATAGTTCTTTTAAATACATTTATTTTTTTTTCATATTTTTGTCAAAAACCACGTTCCACAAGCGTGGAACTTGGTTTTTGTACATGTAATTGAGAAGTCAGATTTTTTTTTTATGGCAGATATTCAGTTTTTATACGTTTAGATCATTTATTTCCTTGAGTAGTGGCACAGCACTTTCGTACCTATCTGCGCCTTAAACTAATCGATTTGCTTACTTTTGTTTTGTATTAAATGTATAACTAAATGTATTGTATTGTATAACTAAATGTATTGCCTGTTTACCCAGGCAATATTTAATAGCTAATGTGATTTTCTTTTTTCTTTTTTTTTTGCCCGTGTAAATATATACAAGCCGTATGTTAATGACAAGATATATATGTAGCAGGGGCGAGTAGACACTAGATAATCGGTCTCGAGTCTCGATTTCTTGTCTGGTATTGGTGCGATACCATTCAGTATCGGTATCGAAATCACGCGATACTGGTATAGAAAGTATCGTTAAGGTTGGTACATCTTGGTATCGTTTGGTCTTGATGCGATACTTTACAGTGTTGACTTCGAGATCACGCGATACTGGTATTGAAAGTATCGGTTATGTTGGTATCGTTTGGTATCGCTGCGATACCATACAGTATTGATATCGAGATCACGCGATACTGGTATTGAAGGTATCGTTTATGTTGGTATCATTAGATCTCGGTACGATACCTTACGATATCGATACTAGTATCAAAAGTTATCGGTTATGTTGGTATTGCTTGGTACCGATAGTATCATTTGGTATTTCAACTCGGGTCATCATGAGAACTTCCATGTTATTTTTATAAACGATTTGTAATTTGAAATAGTAAATTCGTATAATTAATGAGATATATATATATATATGTGGCTCATTTATTATAAAAAAAATTTCTGTTAGCTTGTTGTATGGCATCATGTTTATCATTTAATTTCTCATCTGGTATCTTTGTTTTAATTTAAATAATTGTGTGGTACCACTTCTGTATTTTAATTCCTTATTTGTTATCCTTATTGCAATTTTTTCTACCGTGATTAAAAGGAAGGAAATGATTTTTCAACATTTATTTCTGTATTAAATTTTACAGATTATTAAATTATGTTAAACAGTGTGTGAGGGCGAACAAAAAGGTAGGGGAGGGGGGATGGTATTCGGGATAACTACCCTCTTCCCCTTCCTAAGAAACGTAAAACTTCAAAATATTATTGATAAAATTAAAAACATAAGAAAGAATAAAAAAAGTCTATATAACCATTCAATATATTTATTATTAATAACTATCTTATAACTTTTCTAAAATCATTCTAAATATCAAAACGAAACAGTTATTTTATTTTGAAAAAATGCAAACCTTATTTTTTATATTTTTTTGGTCCGACTACCCCCCTAGAACAATGACCTGGATCAGCCCCTGCAATGTGTAATTTTCCATGTCGTTATTCCAAACTCTATCGAACTTTTATTCCATTCAAGCGAAAATCAATCTTATTATTCCCCAAGGGAATCGTTTTGCAATCATTAAAGAGTGTTTTTCCTATAATTCTCCAAATAAAATTGCTTGTGATGCAATGGGTAATGATTATTCTAAACGAGTATTAGAAATGGTTGTTTAAAAAGAATTAGTTTTGTAACTATCATTAATTAGAGTTTTTCATGTAATTCTCTAAAGGGAATTGCTTGTGATGCAATCATTAATGATTATTCTAAACGCTTATTAGAAATGATTGTTCAAAGGGAATTGATTTCGTTACAGTCACTACAGTTATTTTAATTTAACTAGTTGTAAGATATCGCATTCATATTTTAACTTCTCTTCTGGTATCGTTACTTTAATTAAATCTCTCGTGGTATCGTAATTCTCGCTTTGTTCTGTGTTCAACATTCAACAACTAAACTTTCGTTTTAAACAATTAAACATAAGTATACTTTAGTTATTAAAGAAGACTAATCTTCACTCGTTATGCCTTTTACAACATCTTTATTCTGGGATTATTTCAAGAAAAATATAGGTAAGCAATACTTACCGAGTATTTTTTATACTTTATCTCAAAAGGTAATTGCCGGCAATGTCGGGAAATAATTCTAAAATTAATTACTGGCAAAATTATAGTTAGATATAATAACTTAAATTTTAATATCGTAAGTTTACGTGGCCAAGCGGATAAAGTTCTGGCATCTAAGTTCAAGTCTTTTGTGACTAATTAATTTTTTGAGTTTTTTTTAACTAAAAATGTAGGGTTTTTTTTACATTTTTACGTTATAACTATTATTGTTTATTAACTATTAGGATTTAAAAAAAAATTGTTTTAATTGGTGGAGCAATAGTTCATAAATCGCAAAGCACAGTGTGCTAAATTGATGGCCAGGTTGTATGCCGGCCCACTCTGAATTTGTTTTTGTTTCATACAAAGATACCTAGTAACTAATTGTAAAAAAAAAATTAAATTCACTCCTATCATCTTTTTTTGGTAATAATATTTCTGAAATTATTTAACTTTTTTGACATTTTTTAGAGGTAAAATTTACAGTAAATGCCCCTAAAACTTAATTTTGCCTCAGGTCCCAAGTGAGTTCGAAGCGTCCTGTTGTTTTTAATAAAAATAAAACAAAAATATTAATAAAAAATTAAAACCATTTTATTTGTTATTAAACTGTATTTTAAATTTTCAGGAGAATCTGCTCTGTGTAAAACTTGTGGAAATAAGCTTCCAACAAAGTAAGCAAATACTACTGGCTTGCAAAAGCATATTCAAACACAACATAGGAAGTTATTCATCGAAGTTCAAAAAAAAGAAGACAAGCGGAGATCACAAGTAGATGAAGAACTAAACGTAATCGAGGCAGGTGCTTCTGGATAAAAAGATGTAGCCTTCAAAACTCTCACTCTCCCGAAGATGACGGTTACAAAAAAGTAGCCACTACAAGATCGGCGTCAATTAGTAGTTGATCATGACATCATTACTTGATTGCTACTGAGTGCTTGCCGTTCAGTTTTTCTGATTCTGAAAACTTTAAGAGATTTATGAACAAAATATTACCAAATGCAACAATAAAACATTCAACGACTTTCTCAAAAAATAAACTCCCTCAGCTTTATCATACATTGAAGGTAGTAATGCATGAAGTTATGGAAAAAGAACTCATAGATCTTAATCAGGTTGCCATAACCACCGACCACTGGACATCAAGGGCAAATGATTCATACATGTCTGTGACATTATATTATATCTCGCCAGACTTTGCCCTAAAAAAATTTGCATTAAAAGTGTGCCTATTCAAAGAGCGACACACTGGTATCAACATTGCAAAAGAACTTAATAACACACTCTCATACCCTGAATCATTAAAAAAAAATACCCAATAAACTGTGTGTTATTGATCAGGCATCAAATATGGCATGTGCTCTAAACAACAGTGTGTCTTTAATAGCTAAAGAAGAAGGTTCTGTTACATGCAGTGATCACAAACTCAACACTGCACTTCAATAACAGTTGAGGGTACCCCGAAACTGAAAGATGCTTTTCTTAAAGCCAGCTCACTTACTACCAGGGTTCATAAATCGACAGCCTTCAGTGCTTCGTTGAAAGATGCTTGTTCTAGGTTAGATGTGAGTTATCTCAAAATACCCTCCACAGTAACCACGAAATGGAATAGCCATTATGATAAGCTGCACTTCATGCTTCGATTAAAGGTTCCACTCATATACTTACGCGATATAAAAGTTGATGATTGGAAGAAAACCGTACCAACAGATGAACAGTTCCTACTCTTTAAAGCTATTGTTCCAGTGCTTAAATATGTTAAAGAATTATCAGTTTTTTTATCTTCTGACACAGAGATCCGAATTGACAAGTCAATGTGGAAAGTAACAGCACTCATCAACTTCATCGAGAAGGAAAAAATAATTATGTTACTCATGGAAACAACAAATTAGTAGAAACATTTTTGGAGGACATATTATCAGAACTAAATAAGAGATTCCCAGACAAAGGCCGTAAATTTGCACTAGGACATTACCTTCATTTATTTTTTCGTGGACATCTTCTTGATGTTGACGATGAAAATATTCAAAAACTGGTTGAAAACCATCCCTCAACCAAAGAATACTTTGAGAGTTCTTCATTGTCTGTCTTAAGCTCCAGTAATAACAACGGTAGTAACAATTCCATTACTGATAATGCACAAGGTTGGGAGGAAAATGAGTACAATATTATTTTAGCAAAGTATAAGGAAGATACTAATTCACATCATATACACGAAAACCCTCCTATTAAACTTGAAATGGAAAAATACCAAAAAACAATAAGATCGAAAATTGCAGGAAAATCTGACACCTTAGTATGGTGGAAGCAGCATGCAGCGGAACTTCCTATCCTTTCGGGTGTTGTAAGATCTTGGTTGGCAACTTCACCAACCTCTGCATCATCTGAAAGAGCATTTCTGCTTCTGGCCTTGTCATCACTGATCGTAGATACAATCTCGATAGTGACAAGGCAGATAAGCTTGTATTTATAATGCAGAACTATTCCGCTCTTGAAGATTACATTAAAAAATTGCCCATCGAACAAGAAAATGAAAGTGATATAGGACATGAATCAGACTTATCTTTGCCAATATTAATAGAAAAAAATCCTAAAATACCAACGGAAGTACGATACCCAAAGTATTGTACATTATTAAAAAACAATAACTAAATCTCTAAAAAGCAATTGTACTTGTATTTTGTTAATAAAAAATTCAATAAATCACATTTCAAATTTTTTTTTTTTTTTCTTTTATTGAGAGTCTTGATTCGAGACCATCCGAAACTATACGATTCTTTTTATTATCGGTATCGTTTTGGTATCGAAGCGATACTGATAATATCGACATTGGAACATAAGCGATACCACACGATACGAGACCTTTCTTCTCGGTATCGAGTGGTATCGAGCCGATACTGATAGTATCGACATTAGTATATAAGCGATACCACGCGATACGAGACCATTCTTCTCGGTTTCGGTTTAAACGATACCGATTATCTAGTGTCTAAGGGCGAGAAGAAGACTAATATGTCTTATCACCGAGCCCCATGACAAATTCCGTAAATATAAAGTTTTATTTAAAAATAGCTCCTTCCATTAACAATAAAAAATAAACAACGTAAAATTGTAAAGAAATAAATAAAACATTTATTATTAAAAAATAACAAGAATAAGAAGAAGCTATTTGTTTAAACTTATTCTTCTAAAAGCACGAAAAAACATAAATTTTATTTATTACAAAATCATGAATTAATTTTTATAATTATAATTTTTTTTTTAATTTTAAACTTCAGATCGCAAAGCGAAAGTCTAAGGATCAAAAAATATATAATATAATATAAATTTGTATAATATAAATATAATATAAATGAATAGTATAAATTTTTTAAACATATTTTATACAAAAGATATTTTGTTCATAGTCCCAAGAGTCTTTAAAACTTTATTCTCAAATAACTTTGTTTGGCTTTTTCAATTTAAATGTTCATCGAAAATTAGTCCAAGTATTTTCATTGAAAAAACTCTGTTTTGTTTGAATATTATCGATTGTTATTTTTGGTAGTTTAAGTAGACTTTCAGATTAAGATGGTTTAGCAAACAAAATTTATTTTGTTTTATCAGTATTCAATGAAAGTTTATTTACTTTAAACCACTCATTAAAATATATTAGTTCTGTGTTTACATAATAAAAAATATTTTTTAAATTTGAGTCTAAAAAGAAAACATTTGTGTCGTCAGCAAAAATAGTATAACTAAATATTTTTGAGGACAAATAAATATCATTTAAATAAACTAAAAACAGTAAAGGTCCAAGTATTGATCCTAGTGAAACACCGCAACTTATTGATTCAAATTGTATGCATGTTAAATCATATGATACTTCTTCTTGACAATTTTCTAAGCAACATTGCAGCCCCATTAACTAAATGTGAACTACTCCATAAATGTGTAGTTTATAGATAAGAATCTTGTGGTTGACAATGTCAAATGCTTCTAAGTTTCTTCCATACTTTTGATTACAATAATGTCCTTTTGGATATTCAATTTTAATAGATTTTAAAAGCTTGATTTTTGCATTGGTCTCAATTTTTGACGTTTTTTTCGACCCCATTCTTCACTTTTTATTGTTGCGTTATGATTAAAAACAATACCGTAAACCAGAGACAATTCTGGAAACAAAATAAGAGGAGGAGGGGTGGTGATTCCTTTAAAAGTAGTGACTGGTACCAGATAAAAAAAAAAAAGTGATTTTGAAGTCTTCAAATTTAAAATTTAATTCAAATGTTTCAAATACTAGCCGACTATATTGCTCAAAAAATCACCTAGAAAGAACTTTAAAAAACCAATTGAAGAACATGAAAATTACACATCTCCTTCTAAAACGATTCTGCCGTGAAGTAATTTTAAATGATTTGCTTTTGCTGTGATTGATGAAACTTTTTATATATTACATTCTTATCGCATTTGTTACAAATAGCCTTACCAATATTGTTTTACCTACTTTCATTCATTTAAGTCTCATTCACTATTCCTAAGTGCTCCAAAAACTCTTATTCGTCTAGTTTTTTTCCTCGAACATCAGTTCTTTGGAATTCTGTTTCTTCATCTTGTTTTCTTGATTCGTACAATTTGCAATCATTTATGTCGTCTGTCAATCGTTATGTTGCTCTATAAACTTCACCTTTACCTTTCAAGTATCTTTCAATTCTGGTAGCAAACTGTGGTAGCTTGTAGCCTTGTAAGAAGCAAAGATGATAAAAAAAATCTATACAAAGCTTCGGATTTTATAGCAATTATGTTTGCTGATGGTACTAATTTATTTATGTCACACAAAAGCATTCCTATTCTATTTCATTACGTGAACATTGAGATAATCAAAATATCTTACTGGTTTAAGATTAACAAATTATCTCTTAACATTGATAAAACCGCATGGATTCTTTTCAAGCCTCTTATCAAAAAATACAAACTAACAATTAACATTCCTTAACTTGTTATTGACAACAAACAAATTAAAAAAGTAACAGTAGCCAACTTTCTAGGTGTTTGCATAGATGAAAACCTTACATGGAAAAATCACATTAAAAACTTATCAAGTAAAATTTCAAAAAGTATAGCAATATTGTACAAAGCAAGAAATGTTATTAATATACATACTTTAGTACCTTTGTATCACTAATTCATTTATTGTTACATAAACTAGGCAAACATTGCTTGGGGTAGTACAAATAAAAATAAGCTTTAACCTCTTTATTGTCAGCAGAAGCATGTAGCACTTCTTAAATATTTTAAAGACCGTTACACTCATGCCACGCCTCTATTATTTGAAATGAATGTTTTTAATATATATGAGCTTAATATTTTTAATATTCTTTGTTTTATGTTTAAATGTAATATCAATTCATCCCCAATTTCTTTTCGTGATTTGTATTCATCAAAAAATAAAAATAAATTTTACGAAATAATAATTTTATTAAGCGGCCCATTTTCCATTATGTATTGATTATTGCACACCATTTTTAAGGAATAAGTTTTTAAAAATTTTTCTGAGGATTTTATTCATCAAAATAACTACTTTTCTTTTAAACGAAAGCATAAAGAACTCATTTTTACAATTAACGACTTAACAATAGACTTCTGATATTTGTTTAATAATCTTTCTTTTTGTCCTCTATTTAAACACGAATTTATAATGATTATATATTTATCATTAACAACTGCAGTCTACATATATAATAGATATAACGCATCTATTTATATTAGAACTGAAAACGATGAAAACGCATCTGTTTATATTATAATTGAAAAAATCATGTAAACTATTGGCACCAGTCACTTTGCTTAAGACATCTTTATAAAGTTATAATAAACTTTTGATACTGTGGATCACATGATTTTCTTATTTAAAACATTTTAGAACTCATGGTTTACTCAAATATTTTTTTAAAAACATTTTACTCAAATATTTTTTTTAAAAAAAATTTGAGTAAAAACATTTTCAAAAAATATTTTCATTCAACTACAATATTGTAATAAGTAAAATCTGGTTTTTAATTATTATACATAAAAAAAAAGAACACAAATAAACCAAAATAGCAACAGAAAGATGGTTCCACCTCTTTCCATAAAGTTTTATTATATCAGTATTTATACTGAATTTAACTTTATTTTTATTTTTTCGTTTATCTTTAAGTATATATATTCCCAAATAAATTTTCTTACTTCATGACTTATTCTTTAACATGTAAATATCTTAAAATAAATAAATTTTAACTCGATCATTTCTTAGCGGTACTCGACGACAAGACCGTTCGGTCTTCTATGAGCTCCCGTGTTTTTTTATTTTTTTTTTACGATCGTTATGTATATATTTTTTTGTTATTCTGTATTTGTATTTTAAATATTGAAGCGAAATGCTTATTTAAAATGTAATAAAAAGAACAAAAAACACATTGAATTTGCATTTTAACATATACTCTCATACTTTAAAGACTTCGAAAAATATTATAAACTTACCAAATAAAAAACACTTTGCAAGCTCATTTTTTCATTAAAAAGTTTGTTAATACAAAGAGGCATTAAGTTTGCTTGACTTTAAATATTTATACTTAAAATAAATTTGTATTGACATTTATGAACGTGTGAATACATATGTTAATATTTCAAACCAATTTGAATGTTATATTTTTGAAGCGTCAAAAAGTATATATTTATTTTTAATGTTCAATTTTGTTTAAATTTCCAGGAAGTTTAAATGCTAAAAAGTGCATTACTTCTTTCTCATAACCACGTCCTGAAATTGTTAAAAACAAAACTGCAAAAGTTAATTATATTTAGAATAAAAATAATATCAGAAACGCTTTTTCAAAAAAGCATCATCATAAATTCAAAATGCATTATCATAAATTGTATTATTAGTTTCCTCCTCCTTTCGTGTCGTTGTCGAATATTTGGTCGGAGTTGGTTTAGCTGGTAGGTATTACTGAAAGATAGCGTTTACTATACGTACAATATACTGTACAATTTGCGCTACAGTACGATGTTTTATAAGAAAGTCTATAGTGTTTTAAATTTATTCTTTTTTTTATAGTTTTATAAACGTTATAAGTTAAAGTTAATGTTGGAACATAAATTAGGATACTAAACAAATTAATTCGCAGATTGTTTTTGCTGTTTTAAAACTGCATTATAAGTATAAAGTCTTTAAAATAAAAGATTTTTTAGAGGATTACTAACAACTCTCGCAAATTAAAACCAAATTCATTAGTGTAAACGAAAGAGGGCAACAAAATACAATACGGGCATAATAAAACAAGACACATAATATACATCACAATACATTGTGAAGGTACCCTTAGAAATATGAAAATTCTCTTACAATGTACAGCTACAAGAGCTAATTAATAAAGAATACAAAGATCGGACTATTAAAAGTACCTTGCTGAATTTAACTAAAATAACATATAGTTTTTTCCATTATTATCATCAACGAGATGAAACTCGATTAAAATGCGGTAGTGGTGCAGAGGTAGAACGCTCGCTTCATAAGCAAGAGGTTCCGAGTTCGATTCCCGCCACGTCCCTGGTAGTACCGCGCTCAACTTGTTTCTCCGCGCTGCGGCCTCCTTATCTGTAGTGTCCTTCTCGGCCTAAAAAAAAAAAAAGAAAAAAAATTTCCAAATTATTGTATTAAAATTGACGGAATAAAAAAAAGTAATAATAATGTCTCTAAGCGCACCTTTTGACAAAAATGTAACATGGAGAGGTCATATAAAATACATTGAAGTTACAATATTAAGAAGCATTGGCCTACTTTATAGGGCAAAATCTTTTAAAAAAAAAAGTTAAAAAAACTCTTTTTTATGCAAAAACAAGCAATCATAATTATATCCACTAAAACCCGCTATGCATGTTCCTAATCTTTATTTACCAAGTTAAATATACTTTATATCAAATAAATAAATATTTATAATCTTCTAATCTTTATGATCAAATTTAATAAAAGTATTATTCCAAAAACTTAATCATGTATTGTTCCAAATCATTTTCAGGCGATAAGAAATGGAGAATCTTGTAACTTTTGATATATGAAAAGGTTTTACAAATCTTTGTGTAAATTCTATCGGTTTGATTTTTTTGTGTCGGTTTCGTGTAAATTGAATCGTATTGTATCGGTTTGATGTTTTGGGAAAAATATTTTTGAAAAACGTTGGAGTTTTTAAATTGTGTGACTTTGAGTATGTTTATTTCATAATTGTTAAGAGCCTTCATGTTTCTTAGAAGAGATTTAACATTTGTGAAGGGATTTTGAAAATAAATATATCTTGCAGCATGATTCTGTTGCTTAAGAAGATATTCGAGTTCAGATTTTTTTGTACTATCCCAAACAATATTGCCATATGATAAGTAACAATTGCTCTACGCAAAATATAGCTTAGATAAGTTAGTGTAGATTTGTATAAGATTTAACGGGTTCTATATAAAATGCTATTGTTTCTTAAGATTTATTTAATATAATTTCTCTAGAATGAGTTTTCATCTATTAAAACATCAAGTAGTATGTTTGTGAAAGTGTGCTCAATTATGATGTTATTTATATATGGCGTTGGTAAGTATGTAGGAATATATTAAAATTTTTAATTAGAATGGATTAAGAAGAACTTAGTTTTATCAGTGTTTAAAGCTAAGCCAGTTTAATACTTCTTCTAGTTCTTTGTTTTCTATTTGAAATAGAAAGATAATGTTACTGTGAGAATTAAATGGTGTCGCCTGCAAGCATGACATAGTATCTGATGTAGACATAGTATTTGATGTTCTAAATAGATTGCTGACATAGAGTAAAAGAGTAGAGGACCGAAAAAGGAGCCATATGGAACTCCTCATAATATTTTAAGTTTTTTTGTCTGAAAACCGTCATTTAGAGATATAATCTGTTTTCAGTCAGTTTAGTACTTGGTAAATCATTTATAGTATTCATGGCATACTCCATAATTTTTTAGTTTTTCTCTTAAAATCTGATGAATAACGATGAAAAATGCTTTTGGCAAGTCAAGGAATATGCGTAATGTGAATTTATTATAAGAAGATGCACTGCTGACAACTTAAACTATTTATATAAGTGCATGCTCGTTAGAGTAATTTGATTAAAAACCATATTGGTTACAACAAAGAAGATTGATTTCATTCAAAAACACAAAAAGCCGACTATACATGATATTTTCGAGGGTTTTGAAAATACAGGTAACACCAATATAGATCAATAATTTATAACCAGACTTTTATCTCCTGTTTTAATAATGGTTGTTTCAGTTTACCTGAAAAAACACCTGTTTTGAGCAATTTGTTGAAATTATCTAACAAAACATCTTTAATAAATTTATAGCAATCTTTGATTATGTTAGCTGAATTAGAATTAATTATCGGATGTTTTTGTTTATGTTTACATTCTTCTAATCTAAACAAAACAATTATTGTTAGTACTGTATTTAAAATTTATTTAAAAAATTTATTTAAAATCAAGTTTATTCAAAATTTATTTCTAATTTCCAGCACTTAGTTTAAAATTGTTTTTTTCTTGCGTTTTCTTATGCTTACTTAACTTTATTTTTAAGTTGAACTTGGTTACATTAAAATTTAAAATTGAAGTTGAACATTAAAATTTACTTTGACAATTATAAAAAAAAAAAAGTAAACGTAAGAAGTTTTGAATGCTTTTCTTGTGTTTACTTTTTTTATCGAATCATCAAGTTCTTTTCCTGTAAGTTCAAGTTCTTTTCCTGTAAGTTCAAGTTCTTTTCCTGTAAGTTCAAGTTCTTTACCTGTAAGTTCAAGTTCTTTTCCTGTAAGTTCAAGTTCTTTTCCTGTAAGTTCAAGTTCTTTTCCTGTAAGTTCAAGTTCTTTTCCTGTAAGTTCAAGTTCTTTTCCTGTAAGTTCAAGTTCTTTTCCTGTAAGTTCAAGCTCTTTTCCTGTAAGTTCAAGTTCTTTTCCTGTAAGTTTAAGTTCTTTTCCTGTAAGTTCAAGCTCTTTTCCTGTAAGTTTAAGTTCTTTTCCTGTAAGTTCAAGCTCTTTTCCTGTAAGTTCAAGTTCTTTTCCTGTAAGTTCAAGTTCTTTTCCTGTAAGCTCAAGTTCTTTTCCTGTAAGTTCAAGTTCTTTTCCTGTAAGTTCAAGTTCTTTTCCTGTAAGTTCAAGCTCTTTTCCTGTAAGTTCAAGTTCTTTTCCTGTAAGTTTAAGTTCTTTTCCTGTAAGTTCAAGCTCTTTTCCTGTAAGTTCAAGTTCTTTTCCTGTAAGTTCAAGTTCTTTTCCTGTAAGCTCAAGTTCTTTTCCTGTTAGTTTTTATCAGACTTCATTAGATAGTTCAAAAAATTAGCAGTAAAATTTAATTTTATTGGCTAAATTTGACCAACAACTCGTTAACTTTTGTTGCCACCAATTTTACATCAGAAATTTGGGTGCCGTGTACAGTAATCACACTTCGTTATGTATTTTTTTGTTTACCAAGAAGCTCTTTAATAGCGCCCCACTTTTTTTTCACGTGATCTTTTAGTTTTTATAGTTTCTTTTTGAAGTATGTAGTTCTTGGTATTTTTTTAGTTCTTTCATATAGATGTTTATGTTTAAAATATAGATGCTTAAGTAAATATGTTTTTCTTAATAATTTTGATTTAATAAAACATATATATAGCTTTTGTTTCGTTTTGAAGACTCAGAGTTGTTACGACATAATATGTCTGGCAGATCTGTCGACATATTTTCAGACATATTTTCTTCCGACATAAAATATGTCCCACATATTTTCGATTGACATATTTTGACATATTTTTATGTTTGAATTATTTTCTGCTGACATAAAATATGTCAGACATATTTTCTATCGACATATTTTGACATATTTTTATGTCTGAACTATTTTCTGCTGACATAAAGTATGTCAGACATATTTTCTGTCGACATATTTTGACATATTTTTATGTCTGAACTATTTTCTGCTGACATAAAATATGTCAGACATATTTTCTGTCGACATATTTTGACATAATTTTATGTCTGAATTATTTTCTGCTGACATAAAATATGTCAGACATATTTTCTATCGACATAATTTGACATATTTTTATGTCTGAATTATTTTCTGCTGACATAAAATATGTAAGATATATTTTCTATCGACATATTTGACATAATTTTATATCTGAATTATTTGCTGTTTGATATTCTTGAAGAAAAAATCAATCTAACAATTTTATTGCGCATTTCAACTTAATTTACAGAGTTAAGTAAAAATAGTTTAACAAGTTTGTTGCTTTTTTGCAATCAATTATAATTGAAGGTCAACAAAAAAAAAAATTTTTTCTGGTGCTGAGCAAACAATTTGTTTTTTGGATTGCATTTCACATTTTGATTTCAAATATGCAACTCATTTTTTACCATCACGTCAAGTTGTAAAGATATTTGGGTTCAGATGATCTGAACCCAATATTAAAGATCTGAATCAGATCTTTAATATTTGGGGTAAAGTCCCTAATATTGTCAAAAATTAAGTTGTTTAAAAGTATGACAACTTGGGTCTCAAAAAAAGCGTATTTTATAAGATGGTATAGAGATTTTAGAAAACATAAAAATTTTTCCTAAAAATTTTTTGGCAAAAAAATTATTTGAAAAAAAGCTAAAGACTCTTAAAAAAATGTCAACAAAATGTTTTTCAGCAATAATACAAAAAATGCTTATTTTTATTACAAACGAATAACATCTTTAAAATCTCTATGAAAATACGCTTCTTTCGAGACTCAGGTTGACATACTTTTGAACAACTTTTTTTTCGACAATATTAGGGACTTTACCCCAAATTCTAAAGATTTGAACCCAAATATCTTTACAACTTGACGTGATGGTAAAAAATGAGTTGCATATTTGAAATCAAAATAAGAAATCCTACATAAAAAACAAATTGTTTTCTTGGCACCAGAAAAAAATTTTGTTTTTGTTGACCTGTGTTATGCATTATAAAACTTTTATTTTAAATCATATAAGCAAATTTCTTATGCTTCATAAAAGTCTTTTTCTGCCCTTTTTAGCGATGTATCATTTGATAGTATTGACAAAGTATTTTTAGCAATGTATCATTTGAGAGTATCGACTAGTATTGATGCATTATTTGATAGTATTTGATAGTATTTGATAGTATTTGATAGTATTTGATAGTATTGATTAGTATGGATTAGTATTGGCGATTTCCCTTATTAAAATGTAAAAACCATCTCAAGCTGAGTTTTTATTACTGAAAATGGTTTTTATTAATATGACTAAGCTTAAAATTATTCTCTTGATTAAAATAATATTAAAAAAAAAAAACATTTTTAGTTATTTTTAACAAATAGTTGATTCATTCAATAAATTATTCTCCATTTTTGACTTTAAATCGTAAGGAAAAAAAAATTATTCCAATATATATTTCACTCAAAACATTTTATGCAAGTTTATGGCAGTTAATTATGCTGTTATAATGCAATTGTCAATAAATTTTATTGTTAAATAAATCATAACTATTATAACTAAAAGTATATTATTCGTAATTAGTTATAAATTTTTACCGGTTAGTCTTCTTAATATGAATTTAATGAGCTGAATATATCTTTTGTGAAATATTTCAAATTCTTCAGCTTAAATGAATTTAATTTGGCACGAATTTTTTGAAATTCTGTGAACCGTTTTTTTCATAGAATCTTTTGAATTCAGTTTTTCATAATGAAATCTTTTTCCGGATCAACTAATAATTAAAAATAACTGAAAAAATTTTTTTTTATCATTATTATTTTTATCAAAGAAATAATTTTAAGTTTAGTCATACTAATAAAAACCACTTTCAGTAATAAAACTCAGCTTGAGATATTATATTCTAATAAGGGAAAGCGCCAATACTAATCAATACTAATCAATACTATCAAATACTATCAAATGATGCCTCGATACTAGTCAATATTAGTCAATACTATCAATGTCAATATTAGTCATAATCAATAAATAAGTCATAATCAATAAATAAGTCAATAAATGCCAATATTAGTCAATACTATCAAATGATACATCGCTAAAAAGGGCAGAAAAAGACCTTTATGAAACAACTGATGTTTCCTTATAGAGTTTAAAGTAAAAGTTTTATGAAGCATAATTGATTGCAAAAAAGCAACAGATTTGTTAAACTATTTTCACTTAACTCTGTAAATTAAGTTGAGATGCGCAATAAATTTGTTAGATTGATTTTTTCTTCAAGAATAAAAAATATGTCTGACATATTTTATGTCAGCAGAAAATAATTCAGACATAAAAATATGTCAAAATATGTCGATAGAAAATATGTCTGACATATTTTATGTCAGCAGAAAATAATTCAGACATAAAAATATGTCAAAATATGTCGATAGAAAATATGTCTGACATATTTTATGTCAGCAGAAAATAATTCAGACATAAAAATATGTCAAAATATGTCAACAGAAAATATGTCTGACATATTTTATGTCAGCAGAAAATAATTCAGACATAAAAATATGTCAAAATATGTCAATAGAAAATATGTGGGACATATTTTATGTCGGCAGAAAATATGTCTCAGACATATTTGACAGATAACAACCCTGTGAAGACTTAAAGAGATTTTTATAAAACCAAGGATTGTGAAGTGTTTTAGTTTTAATACGGCTTGATGTTTTAGGAAATTGGTTATTGAACAAATTGAATAATTTTTCCATAAAAAGTGTGTAACTGTTTTTAGCACATATCTCGAGAAAAGCAAAGTTCCAATTCACAAGAGACAACTCTAGTGTAAACATATTTTTTTCTCGGGTAGTTCTTTCGGATAGTTTCGGTGATTCTTTTTTTCAAGTAAGAATCCTACTTTAATATATCTTTTGGTTTTTTGAAAATTGCAAAGACTGGGATATAGTCAGTTATGTCACTTATAATAATACTAGATTTAAAAGTGGAATAGCAAATTCTGTTTGCAAAAATATTGTCGATTGCAAAAAACAGTTTTGCGAAGTTCTTGTTAGTTTATTTAGTATAGCCATCATTCCAAACTCATTAAAGCAATCGTAAAATTGTTGTATTTTAAAATTTTCACCATACTTTAAACAGTCCAAGCTTGTAAAACAAGCTGCCTTGATTTTTTTATTTTTTTGCATACAGTTCTAAAATAATTATTTAATTGAGCAACCGTGCCTCAGTGGTTTGAGATTTGGCTCAGAACCCAGAAGCCCGAGGTTCGATGCCAGCTCTAGCCCAACAAGCGACATTGGTACGGAAGGAGGCGTGAACTTCTTGTTAAATGCTCCCCTGCGGTACTCTATGATAAGACCGTAAGGACTTCTGGGAGCACCTAAAATATCTACAAAATAAAAAACCTCGAACCCCCCACGAGAAATGATTTTTAAAGTTGTATAAACTTCCATAAGGTAGTTAGTATGAATTAGTTACAGAGAACAAAAGGTCATATTTAATACATATACTACCCACCCCAGTTAACCAGCCCAACTGGGTCCCAGCTGGGATTGACTGGGATTGAGCTGGGATTACTGGGATTGGGTTCGGGCTGGGTTTTGTTCTGGGTGCCAGATGGGTCCCATATGGTGTGAAAATAATGCCGCAAATAAAAGTTTTTACTGGGATTGGCATGGGCTTCCGTAAATGGTTTGCGGCTGGTTTGAATTGATGGATGCGTGTATTTTCTAATCAAAGCTGTTTTTTTGGCATCGTTTTTATTAAAAAGTTTTGTTAAAATAAAATTACAAGATTCTTTTAAAATGTTAGTGTAGTCTACAAAAAGTTAGTGTAGTCTACAAAAACTGTACCAAATATTCTTGAGGAACATAGCAGTTAGAAATAGTAAATAAGGAAGTAAGCAGAAAGTTTCCTTCCTGCCTCCTTGATCTGACAAAGAGAGAACATAGTAGTAGTCCAAATAAAAGTTAGTTCTTTTGTAACTAATAGTTGTCTTGTCAACCTGCTAACCTAACAGACTACTTCTTTTTGGTAATTCCTGTCTTTTGAGACTTACGAACCTGCAATACCATACTACCATATCTTTATATATACATACTATATGTTTTATATATATTTATATATACAATTATTTATATTTATATGTATATATGGCTATATGTTTATATATGCAGCAGTGTCTACTCAAATAATTTATTAATTTCTTTAAGTAATTTATAAAATATTTAGAATAAATGTCTTAAAAGCTGATAAAAGCGACACAAGCGAAGTTGACTCTGATAACAGTGAAGTGTTTATTAAACAGTAATCTTTTGCATTAGCGATGTTAATATTGATATTAACAAATACATATGTATATATATATATATATATATATATATATATATATATATATGAATATATATATATATATATATATATATATATATATACATACATATATATACATACATACATATATGTATATATATATATATTATATATATATAATATATATATATAAAATATATTTATATATATGTATATATATATATATATATATATATATATATATATATATATATATATATATATATATATATATATATATATATATATATATATATATATAGTTTATGTCAGCTTCCAGAAGATATAAATTATTTTCTAACTAATTTTAGACTTTTTGTGTAGATTAAAGTGATAGCTGAAATTGGTGGATTTGATCTTTGCGATTTTATAAAACGATCAGTGAAATTTCTTATTGGCAACAATCTCTCTAGAAAGTTAATGTTTTAAATGATGGCTTTTGATTTTGTCCAGTAAGATTTAACTTTCTAGAGAGATTGTTGAAACTTTATTGATATATATATATATATATATATATATATATATATATAGACATATATATATGTATGTATATATATATATATATATATATATATATATATATATATATATATATATATATATATATATATGCAACGTAGTACATTGTAAAATTTAGCTTGCCCTCTTTCATTTGTTTTGATTTTGACCCTGAAATGGTCGAAATCAATTCAATTCCAATTTGTGAGCAGAAATCTATAACTTTTTGGTGGGTTGACATTAGTTTTTTTCGAACCAACAGGTCATGACTTTTTTTGTTATCTAAATTTATTTTATAAATTTATTTATAATTAATTATATACAATTATATCTAAAAGATTATATACAATTATAACTTAAAGCTATTATTTTCTAAAATTGAAAAAAAAAAATTTTTTCAGATAGTGTGAAAGTCAATGAAACTACTCAAGATGCAAATAAAAAGCAAATTGAAGCAGAACTGTCAAAGAGGTTTACTAATTCACAGGATCGTGATAGTAATTGTCGAAAAAAGGGAAAAATAGATTAAAAGGCGTCACAGAATAGTTCTTTGCAAAATAATACTTTTAAATAAAAGTTTTATTTAAAATTATTTTGAATTGATTTTCAAATTCATTTTTTCATTTGAGTTAAGGTTAGGTAAATTTTACCCAACATTTTATATCTTAATTATTTATTGTATGTATGTATTTGCATATTTTATTTGCAATAAACTTGGTATAGATAAAAATTGGATTGGTAAGGGACTTCTGTGAATAAACTTTTAATGAAAATAATGTAAAACAAACTATTCTTGATCTAAAAATATGTGCTATAATAATACCATTCACATTTCCTAGCAATTCACAGTCCATCTTTTAATCAAAGAATTTATCTAATCACAGAAGCCCAGGTCAATAATAGGAAAAATCTGTATATCTTACAAATTCTATATATTTTTAATATACATAAATAATTTTATTTATTTTATCAAACTCTGTAAACTAATAGTTTGATATATTAAAGCTCGGGAAAAATAAATCTTTCCTGAACTTTCTGTAACAAAAATATTCGAAATAAAGTTGTCAGATTAAGTGTAAAAAGTACACGCTACCATTATACAATGGCAGCATGTATTTTTTATCAAGAGCAGTTTCATCGGCATTGTTTTCAATAAAAGTTTTTGAAAAATAAGATAAGAAACACTTTTAAAAAGACGTGGTGCCTCCACAGTTTATTGCGTCTATTTTACATACTGATCGATCTTTAATCCGTAATTAAAAAAGTGTATTTTGATAGCAATATTCAGACATTTGTTTAAGAAACAATTTGGTCTAAATGTTGAGTTTTTAGGTTTTAATATTTTTTTAAATTAATTATCACAGGATGTTTTATAATGTTTTTAAGAACATATTGTGAAATAAAATAAATATACAATCATAAAATGCTTCTTTAGTGCAATATAAAATTGAAAATGTAGTTTCGATATTAAATATTGCAAAAACTGGATGTTTGAATAGTCATGAATGTTTTTGTATTTGCACTTGCTATAGTAAGTCAATTTTCAATGTGTTATTATATGATATAACATATATAATATATTTATTTACAAAGTCATAAAAAAGATATCAAATTTTTTTGGTAATACATTTTTTTAAATGTTATTATTGTATAAAACTTTATTAAATTTTTTTAAGAGGTTCAATAGTATCTATGTTTTGTTTTGAGAGTTGACTTGCGTTGATTTATGATTAAGAAATGTTAGTTTTTTACACATGAAAGTTAAGTAAAATCTCCCATGAAATAGTTCATCTAAATCTAGTAAGTTTACACTTAATCTGACAACATTATTTTGAATATTTTTGTTTCAGAAAGTTCAGGAAAGATTTATTTTTCCCGAGCTTTAATATATCAAACTATTAGTTTACAGAGTTTGATAAAATAGATAAAATTATTTATGTATATTAAAATTATATAGAATTTGTAAGATATACAGGTTTTTCCTATTATTGACCTGGGCTTCTGTGAATAGATAAATTCTGTGATTAGAAGTTGGACTGTGAGTTGCTAGGAAATGTGAATGGTATTATTATAGCACATATTTTTAGATCAAGAATAATTTGTTTTACATTATTTTCATTAAAAGTTTATGAATATATATATATTCATAAACTTTTAATAACTAAAAAACTTTTTAAAAATAAAAAACTTTTTAAAAACTACATTTACAGTAGTTTGACATGATTTGGAATATTTGAAGGATTTTTCACATAAACTTGATTTGGTAACTCAATGGTAGTTTGTTTTTATTTTTAATTTCATTTAAAAATAAAAACAAACTACCATTAGTAGAATAATATTTACTAGTAATAATATATATATATGCATGGTAAAGTGTGTATGTTATTTATGCAATATTATTTCAGTAGTCAATTTTTAATAGTTTAATGGCAGCATGTATTGTCATCAATACATGCTGCCATTGTCACAATGTAGTAAAGTTTAAAAGTTATCTTTGTATAATGATTTTTTAAACCAATTTATTAGGGTGTTGTATATTTTTTAGAATTTGCTGTGAAATAAATTTAATATATAATCACATAATGTAACTCAAAGACAACATGGAATTAAACAAATTTATGTTCACGATACTAAAACAACAAAAACAAATTTTGTTCACGATACTAAAACAGCAAATTTTTGTTCACGATAATTTAAGTACGTTATGTTTGAATAATCATGAAAATAGCTATTACATATATTAATATATAATACTCAACACTTGTTTATAGTTGTAAATTTTAATTGTGAAAATGATTTTTATACAAAATTTATTGTGGTCAAATTACAATTGTTTTTAATTTTTTTCAATATGTTTAAATTATAACAAATAATTATTTTCAAGTAATAATGTTGCCTAAAACGATTATTGTTTAATTAGATATAATCAAAATGTTATTGATATTGATTACTTTTGCATTTATTAAGTTATGTAAAAGATATTAAACCCTCACCAACTGATTTAAGTGTTTGATGTTATGTTAACTCGAGTCAAGTTTTTAAATTTTAAATGGTAACATAGTAGTCATGTTGTATTATTGTTGTTTACAAGTCTATTTATGTCATACCTAATTAATAACATCAAACATTAACCGTAAAATAACATGGTTTTAGATTCCCTGCAGGATGCCTGGTTAAAAGAAAAACTGAACAAACTTTAAGACTAGATAATGGCAACTGAAGAAGTTGAAACACCGTTATTCATGGTGTCATAGAGGCTTCAGTTCTCCAATATTTATTTTTGTATTTTATTATATATGTTATGTTTATTTTGTTTTTTATTTATGTTATTTTTGTAACAGCAAACTATGAGAATAATTAATTGCCCTGCCCTGGGCCTCTACTTCAATCTGGCTATGGGTATCTTAGTTATATCTCGTATATCGATATATATACTGTATTGAGCTTGTGATTTGTACGTATCTTTTTGTTTGCCTAGTGTTGTTAGTTATTTGCAAGATATGGCATGGTATGGCACGCTGCATTGTACACTCTAAATAATATTATCAATAAATATTTTTATTTAAACTTAGTAAATTTATATGCTATAAATATTATATTATTTAAATGTTTATCTTTAATTTTTAAAATTAGTGTAAAAGTGGATGAAAGCACTAAAGAAACGAAACGATAAACTTCAAAGCAGAATTTTGTCACGCGATTATGGTGGCGATATGAGAGAACTACTGTGGCAGAATATTACTATCATAAAACAGTTTGGCATCTAATCATTGTATTATAATAACTTTTTGTTGCTTAAAAATATTATGAAATTCAAATCCGTTTTTTCGATTGACTCGTAAAAATTATGTCAGACCAAATATTCATTTTGCCTAACACATTTTATTGCCTTTGCCCATTTTATTGCCTTTTTATTTTGCCTTTGCCCATTTTATTGCCTTTTTTGTCCTGACATTTTATTGCCTTGCCCATTTTATTTAATATATAAAATGCGACGCTTTTTTATCAGAATATTGTCACATTTCCAGAAAAAAAAATCTGCGTAAAACAAACTAAAAAATTGAGAAAACCCGAGGTAATTGAAAAACATCTGGGTTCAATATGGGATTTCCCGTCAAAAAACCCAGTTGGATTCCACTGACAGAATAACAATGGGTCCCAGCATTTCCCCAAGTTATGTCCCACCTGGGACTCAGTTGGAATGGGTAACTGGGACTGTTTTTAAAGATTTATGTTCAAAACTAATGGCTTTGTAATTAGGAATAATTCAAATTTTGATAAAGTGTAGTTTCTAAAATCCAGCTTTCCATTAAACAAATTAAGTTGAAGTTAATGTTTAGATTACCAAGTAAAGTTTTAAGTTCTTCAAAGATTTTGGTAATACTAAGAATATTTAGATAGAACACTGAGAATTGATTAGAAAAATGTAGCTTAAGTGCTTTAAGGAAAATAATGGCTTTGCCCGAGTCAAAGTTAAAAATGTAGTTTTTTTGTGTCAAACAGCTGATCTTGAATATGTTTAGATTTTATTGAGTATAGTCAATATTTGTAATTTGTTTTTGGGATATTTTAGAAGAAAATACTAAATTAGTGGATGCTAGTGGCAGTTTGTGGTAAATTCGTGAAAGATTGTCATTTCTAATACTGTAGTAAAACTTTATTTATATTTCTTCACTTCTAGACGCGTTTTTTTTTGTTTTGTTTTGTTCTTTTAATTTATTTTTGAGAATAAATCTTTGCTTCGCTGTTTGATCACGACGAATAGTTTTCAGAAAAATCCATCAAAATGATCAACTCATTTGAATTCAATTAATTTTTCAATAATCGAAAGTAGCTGTTTTAGTTTTTGGCAATAAAATAATGCCAATCCATAAGTTGATGATAAAACAGATATTTTTGAAATTAATTCATCTATGATGTCGTCTACTGGTTATTGCAAAGGTTCTAAAGTTTCACAATCTACTTTATCTATTGCTTGATTGTTATAGTTTCAATAGATTCAAAGTCTTTAAACTGCTCTTCAAGATAAGTCTTAAACATTTCAGTCCCTGGATATTTATTGCAACGATGAAGCATACTTTCTTTAGATTCAATGTCGCAATCTATTTTTTCAATCAGACGTTTATAGTCTACCGTAACTGGGCTAATTGCAAGCACTAATTTTATATTCTTATAAATAGTACATACACAAATACGAAAGGTACCTGACTATCTAACATTTATTTACCATTTTGGACGTAACTCACAGAGTTTAGAAAATCAAACTTCAGCTCCGTTTTTTTTTTATACTCTAAAAAAAGTTCTTTTAAATTAACTAAGAGTATTTTTTTTTTGCATATGCACTTTTTTAGCACCAATGTTCACATATACAAAATCTGTTCTCCCCGGACATGTTCTACTAAAAAAGCTTCGTGTTCGTAAAATCTCAAAATTTTTTCCTTAACATGTTCTGGCAATTTCTTTGCTACATTTCTTTCTGGAGGTGCTAAGATTCCACTTTTTACATTTAACTTTTTTGCTGCTTTAGCCATTCTCTCTGTTACTTTAAACTCACTATACGTTTTTATTCTTGACTAACTTTTTCGTATAAGAGTTAAAATTTGAACTGTTTCATATGGATTACTGGTTGTTGACATTTTGTCCTTCAATTCTAATATCAAATCTAACCAGTCAATGCGATTCTCACACTCAAAACTTCTTGACTTAGTGGTAGCACATTATAACTTGGTGATAAACCACTAACAACAGCTATTTTTTCTGCAACTGTTATTTTCACCTTCCAAATTTTACCTTTTACATAACTAGCATGATCTCTCTTACTAACACGTTTTCTTAAAGGTGAAATTTCAATATCAGATAGGTTAGAATGAATAGTGTCAGTTGAATAAAATATACAATCTATGTCATAAATATTGTCAATTTTTTCACTTAAAGAGTTTGTGGTTGAATAAGCTTTGCAGCAATTTAAACACAATTTTTGACTTGGACAAATAACTTTAGTTAATAACTTTGAAAGACAGCCTGCAGTCTTTAGATCAATACGTCTCAACCTTTTAACTGACCAAGGACTGGCCATACAAATAGGGTTTAAAAAACAGAGCTGCAAATGCGTGTAATTAACCAACAGCAGTGATTTGTAGTGGAAATAAATTAAAGTAGTATTTTTAATCAAATTATAAGTTTACCTGATAAGCAAATTCTGTTCCTCGTTCAAAAGTTCTGAGCAAAAGTCAGTAAAACCCTTTTTTCGTGAATAAGTACTTAAAGGACATAAATTTCAGTCAAATTTTCCAATACAACAAGTACATAAGTTAAGTTCAACAGACATGTCAGGATAAATTTAAAATAACTCTCATTCTAACTTCGATTCCAATAGTCGTCTTCGAATATTAGATGTTTGTGATAAACTTAAATATTTGAAATTAATTTAGAGAGATTTGTCCGTAGAATAAAAATATACTTACTTAAATTAGCTCTACACGGCAATAGTTAATTTACGCTCTTTAACAAGTTTTTAAAATATTAAAGACTTTCTAGACCTAACTTAAAAAAACTAGATTTTTTTAGTTCATAGAAAAAATCTCTCCAAAATGGTTTTCATTGTTTCAAGAAGTGTAAAATAAGCACTTTCCATTTATGCAATTAAAAAAACAAAAAATATTTACCCACATTGAGTTTTAGGGGTTCAAGCAGACGCTATTTTAGGGTATTTTACTCATATTGCTTTCAAAATAACTCAGAAAAGACATTTATAAAAAAGCTGATTTTTAATCCATATCACTATGATAGTATGTAGAACATTTAGACAAAATAACAATACTGAGAAACCGCTTTTTCTGGAAACAAAAAAAACAGAAAAAAATTATGTTGCTGAATTTGTGAAGATATATGCTGAACCATAGACTAAAATATAGGCGTAATATGAAACTTGTAATAATTTTTTTGTAATCTCCACCTTTGGTTTAGTAAGAAATCACGTTTTTAAGATGAAAAAATTTCGGAAATTGGACCATTTGGCGTGGAATGACCTATATCTGCAATTTTTCTTTTCAGTAAGTTGTTTTCTTTAATACTTTAAGCAATCTCGAATTCAAGTTTTTTATTTCTCGAAAATTTTTATTACGCCATTCATCATCTTTTTTATATGTTTTTTATTGTTGAGCCGTTAAATTAGTCATGATTTCGCTTTTTCGATATTTATTTGATTACTGGTAAAGTTTTGTCAAAAAATGTTCTATTTGTTTGTCTTATACTTGATCGTATCTTATATATTGTTTGAGGTTCAAAATCAAAAACTGATATATATTCATATATATCAATATATCAAAATCAAAATCTAATATATATTTATATATATATATACTAGAAAAGTTTCCGGTAATATATATATATATATATATATATATATATATATATATATATATTATATATATATATATATATATATATAAAAATGATGTTAGTGTATTCTACAAATAGAGTGCTCAATGTTCTAAATGAAACAGAGCAATAATAAATTAGTAAAAACACTTATCTAATTTTTGATTACTTTAACACTGATTACTTTTACACTGAGTTTCACCATCAGTAGGTTCATCAGGAAGAATGTCTAAACATAAAAACGTTTTCAAATTATAGAGAAATTATTTTACAGAAAGTTGGGAATTGCTATAATTAATTATGTAATAACTGTAGTATTTTACAACCAGGAAGTTGCATCAACTACATAAGATAATTAAAAAATCATGAAAAGAATTCTTTAGAATTAGGATAAATTTGGACTGGTCATTTGTTTTTATAATTCTTTAAAAGGAACTTATTTTCATGTCTGCATTTAGAAATTAATTCTGATTTTTTATTCGGTAAATTTTCTTGATCTAAATGAGTAATGAAAATTTTTTTATGTTTAGATATTCTTCCTGATGAACCTACTGATGGTGAAACACAGTGTTGAAGTAATCAAAAATTAGATAAGTGTTTTTACTAATTTATATATATATATATATATATATATATATATATATATATATATATATATATATATATATATATATATATATATATATATTAAAATAACTTAAATGAAAAAATACAACTTTATAAAGGAACTTAAAGTTCCATGCCATCTGTTCACTGCGCTGACATTAAAATTGATTGCTATAAAAGCATGAAACTTTAAGTTCCATTAAAAAGTTAAATTTTTTCATTTAAATTATTTTAATATAATTTGATCTAGTTTTTTAGAAAAAAAGATATTGATCACTCTTAGAAGAGAGTTGTATTTCCACCAGTATACCACATTTATAAATAAATATATATATACATATATTAAAAGTTTTTTATATTAAAATACTAAAACGTGCTAGAGGCCTTTCAGTATTTATTCATCAGTAGTACTATTGACTTCAATATTGTATATACTATATAGTACTACTGATGATAAATATGGGAGACCGGGGATAGTTGGCAGCAGGGCTAAATTGACGAACTGCGTTTATCTTCAGAGCCTTATATCAGAAAGTGATAAAAATTACACAAAACCTTCCGAATTCACCATTTCATCATTCACAATAATATTGTTAGGATTCGCGTATGCGAATGGAGATTTTAGGATTTAGTTGTTTTTGGACAATTACGTAACTTTTAGAACATCGTTTCCTTTTTATTTTACAAAGAAAATAGTTTGTAAAAACTCCAGTCACAATTGGTTTACTATTTTCAGTCAGACTTTTTTCCAATAGTTGCCTTTTTTTAAGGATCTATTGACTTTTTATTGAAAAAAAGCCTTTTGGGGGTAAAGTTAGCAAAATTTCCATGAGGTAAGTTGGCTCATAGCATTTACTATGGAAAAAAATATTTAATTTTTTTATTTTCTTAACAATATTGAAAAATTTTATTTTTACAAAAAAATTTAAAAATTTTCAAGTTTTTTTTTCACAGATAAAAAGTGGGCAACTGTTTTGGCTACTATACGTATTAGTATTTGGTACCAGTGATAATAATATTAAATTTTTCGTTTAAAGTTGTTGCTAAAATAAATATTAAAAAAGTTTCAATAAATTTATTCACTAAGTAGAACATTAATATTCATTTTTATAGTTTGCTCCAACTTAGGGGTCGTCCATAAAGTACGTACGCCAAAAATTTTTGAAATTTGACCCCCACCTTCCCCCCTGTTGCCATGCGTACTTTTATGTCCCCACCCCCCCCCCCCCACCTTTAAAAGTATGTACGTTTCTCAAATACCCCCCCTCCTCAAATATCTCCCCCCCCATCCCTCCTTTATTTTTTTTCCCAATAAAAAAGTTTATTTTAAAAAAATAAAGACGGAGGGCACCTTAGATACTTTATACGACCCCATAGCCCTTTGTTTGCGCATTTTAAAAACGTTTTAAAGTATATATGCAAATAATAATTTAAATAAATTTAAAATACCGAATATTAGGTGCGCATTCGGGCGAGAGGTTAATGCAGCGGAGTTTATCGACGTAGGTCCGGGATCGATTCCCGGTGAAGTCCGTGTAAACTTTTTTATGTTTTCATAACGAATTAAATTTAAATAAACTATACTTAAAGTCGACGTTTTTTTCAGGCATCCCTCTTTAGTAAGTAAAAAACGAGTCTTACGTGAGATCAGTAATATTGAAAACAAAGGCTAAAACCCAGAGGGAGGGGGCAACAGCAAATTTTGTGCCCTTTTGCTAATTTAAGAAGCTTTTTATTTTAGCAAAACCTAGCGGTCAAATTTGGAAGATTTTGAGATGCTATTGACACGTTTTTTTTGCGGAAGACTCCGTCCCATCAACCACGGCCCTCAGGTCTTACTCAGGGCCAGTTTATAAGAGATGGCATGTGTGCATGGGCCCTCTCAGGATTTTTTGATGTTCCAGATAGAACACTTTCACACATCGTGCAAACTTAAGTTTGTTAATATGCCAAATGAGGTGGCCTTGCAAAAAATTTGGATGGCGGAGGCCTGGGAACAAAAAGCCCTAAAACGTTTGCCTCCCCCCTTCCCTGCCCAAACGTGAGGGAAATATGTTGCAAAATTTTTAACTTTGTATATGTGAGGGCACTAATGTAGTAAAATTTTCAACTTTATCATCTAAAACTAAATTTAAATTTATCAACAGATTTTAATTTTTGTAGAAAAATATTGTAAATTACAAAAAAGTTATGACCATGCAAAATTTACACCCCTCTCATTTTGGGTGTCGGAAAATTTGCATGGTCATAACTTTTTTAATTTACAATATTTTTCTACAAAAATTAAAATCTGTCAATAAATTTAAACTTAGTTTTAGATGGTAAAGTTGAAAATTTTACTACATTAGTGCCCTCACATATGGGCAGGGGGGTAAGCGTATTAAGGCTTTTTGTTCACAGGCCTCCGCAATCCCGATATTTTGCAAGGCCTCCTCATTTGGCATAGGTATAAACAAACTTAAGTTATGAGTTTGCACGATGTGTGAAAGTGTCCTATCTGGAACATCAAAAAATTCTGAGGGCGCCCCTACATGTGTGTGCATAGGGGAAAACTATACCCTCTACTCCATATACCATACATCTTTTTATGTTGGCACACTAGAATCTTTAGTCAGAATATAACTTTTCTATTGATTAGCTGGTTAATTGTGATAAATTAGAAAATCGAAGTACGTACTTTTAAATTGAACCCTCCCCCCCCCCCTCCCATACGCTTTCGTACGCTTTTTGAAGACCTCCCCCCTCCCCCCTATGAGCGTACGTACTTTATGGACGACCCCTTACTCCGGGGTGGGGTAAGTTGGATAACTTTTTCTTTTTTTTATTTGAAGCCCCATAAGGGCCTCAAGAAAAATATTTCTGTAATGAATGCAAGTTTAAAATGTTACCTAAATTCATACTCTTTAAAAATGCGTTTTAATATTTACAAATAAATATGCCGTTAGGGGTACGGAGCTCAAAGAGTAAAAACGGAGGCATCTAGCCCCGGTCTCCCCTATTGAATGTATTTTAAATATTTATTTATATACATATTTATATATATATATATATATATATATATATATATATATATATATATATATATATATATATATATATAGGGAAAAATGGGGTAAGATGGCGAAAGTTTTGAAAAGCCTGAGTTATTGTAAAACTATCAGTCATGAAACAGTAATGCTTTGTCAGTGTGTTTATAATATTATAATAATTCATTGCCTGCATTGATTTTTAATTAGCAAGTTGAAAAGTTTAAAATAAAATTTTGCAAATTCTGCCTCTAATTTTATAAAATTTGAAAAATACTTACTACTCTAACTAAAGTAACACAAAATAAACACTTTCCGCAAAAAAATATTTCTAAAAAAGTTTCACCTGAAGGACACCATTTATTTTGAATAACCGGAAGCAAGGTATTTTTTTTAGCGCAAAAAGTAAACTTAAGCGCATAAAATTGCGTTAATAATATTTTAAAAAACCAATTGGCGATTTAAAATACAAGATGGAAATAAAGTTTCGTTTTCACCCATTTTTAAGTTTTTTTGTTGAGTTGTTTTATGGAAAGTCACCTTGCCCCATATATGTATACATATATATATATATATATATATATATATATATGTATATATATATATATATATATATATATATATATATATATATATATATATATATATATATATATATATATATATATATATATATATATATATATATATATATATACACTGCAGGCCAAAAGTTTCCGGACATTTGGATTTTGTTTAATTTTTTAATTAAAACTCCCATAATTATTTCAAAAAAATTCTTATATCATATTTATTTTATAAAAGATACATATAGTTACTATTTAAGAAAAAAAAAAAAAAAAAAAAAGAAAAAAAATACTAACAACACTATTATTATTAAACTGTCTTTTCGTCAAAAAATAACCTACGAGTTTTTATCACTTTTTTTGCGATCCGTGGCATCCTATTTATTAATTTATCTATTATTTCGGGCGTAATTGATAACCAGGATTCTTCTAATATCTGCCACAGGTGCTCTTTGGATGTTGGGCATTTTTGTCTGACCTTTCTGTCCAATTCTTCCCACAGTAACTCTATTGGGTTCAAATTTGGTGATTGGGCCGGCCAGGTCATGTTTTTGAGGACACCATTATCCTCTTGTTCCTTTATGTAGTTCTTACATAATTTTGAGGTGTTTTTAAGGTCATTGTCTTGCATAAAAACAAAACTACGACCAATAGTTCTTAAGCCAGAAGGTATAGCATTGTTTTCTAGAATTATTTTATATTGTTCTTTTTTCATAATACCCTCAATTTTAACTAGGTCACCAACACCAGCTGAAGAAAAATATCCCCATACCATAACTGACCCACCACCATGCTTGATTGTCGGCACTAAACACTCTGGGATCATTTTTTCTTTTGTTGTTCTTCTGATGTAAATTTAAAATAAATTTTGATGTAAAAACGTCTTTGCCCAAACAGTTCAAATTTGGACTCGTCGGTCCATAGTACTTTTCCCCAGTCTCCTTCTGTCCAATTTTGGTGGTCTATAGCCCATTGTAACCTTTTCTTTTTATTTCCAATCCGTAGCAACGGTTTCCTGACCGCTATACGGCCAGAAAGTCCTGCTTGTCTAAGACGTCGTTTCGTAGTGGTTAATGAAATAGATTTTGAATGACTCCTATTAAAGCCTGAAGTTATTTCCGGGGCCGTAAGTCTTCGATTCCTTTTACTCATCAATATTATACTATTATCTTCTGCTTTTGTTGTTTTCCGTGGTCTACCAGATCTTTTTTTGTCTTCAAAAATGCCTGTTTCTTTCCATCGTTTGATGGTATCTTGTACAGTACTTCTGGCAATTTTTAATTTTTTGCAAATTTTACGAACTGAATAACTTTCTTTATGTAATGTAATTATTTCAGAACGTTTTGCAACCGTTAAAGAAAGTTTTTTACCCATATTTTTAGTTAAATAGTCGAATTATAAAATTTTAAAATTTTTTCCAAGATTTTTTAATGTAACCATCATTAATACCAAATGAAAACTAAACAATACTAAATATTCTTAATCATTTAGTCGGCTATCATTATATTATAAATATTTACTTCATGTTTCAACAAATAAATAACTTTAACAAGACCAAACTCTTAAGAGTAATGTAACGCTATATATCAAGTTAAAGTAAACAATTAAAAAAAAAAACTTACTTATTTAAGTTTGAGGTCAGTAATACCCAATTACTGACCTCAAACTTACATAAACACTTAAAATTAGTAAGTTTAAGTATTATAAATTAATTTTATTGGTTAATTTAATGATGCAGGATAGATTTTAGCTTTTTATATAAAAATATCAAGTGTCCGGAAACTTTTGGCCTGCAGTGTATATATATATATATATATATATATATATATATATATATATATATATATATATGTATATATATATACTTCTTTTGTTGAAGGAACAAAGAGTAGCTTATAGGGATTTAAGCGAAAATAATATAAACAGAAATGAAGACCAGGTGCACAGTAAAACTGTTTGGCATGAAAACAAAAAGTAAAATAATGAAAAGAAAAAATTCATTACCTTATATACATATACTTATACTATATATTCATATATTTATATATACATAAACCTAGTTTCTAGAAACTTGAGAACTTGCTAAAAATATATATCATTGAAAACTAAAAAAATAAAAATAAAAAAATAAAACTTTTTGGTCCAAATGAAAGCTTTGCTTAAATATATATTTTTCATGTAAACACAATGTATTTTAAAAATAAATACTTTATGTAAACATAATATGTTGTGTGCATGCGTACCGGTTAAGTATCTTTATTAAGTACCTTCTTAATCGATATCAAAACCTTTTGGTTCTGAGTCGAAACCACTTTGCGAGGGTTAGTTCTGGTAAATAACTCAAGACGTCGTTCGAATTAAACTAAGTGAACTAAATGTCAATAAAGCATTAGGAGCAGATGGTGTAAGTTCATATGTATTAAAAAAATGTCAAAATAGTTTTTGCAAACCTCTAGAGTTACTATTCAAAAGATCCTTAAAAGAAGAACAAATTCCACTCATATGGAAAATGGCAAATGTAACACCACTATACAAGAATGGAGATAAAAATGATCCTGCAAACTATAGACCAATTTCATTAACGTCAATACCATGCAAAATTCTTGAATCAATCTTAGGTGACAAAATAATGGATTACATGTTAACAAACAATTTATTGAATAGTAACCAACATGGTTTTCGAAAGAACAAAAGCTGTACTACTAATCTACTAGAAACACAAGATATTTTATTTGATGCTATTGAGAATGGCTGGTGTGTTGATATGTTGTATACAGATTTCTCAAAAGCTTTTGATAAAGTACCTCATATGCGATTGATGTTAAAGTTAAAATCATATGGTATTTATGGAGTAATTCTAAATTGGATAGAAGCCTATTTACATAATAGAAAGCAACGAGTAATTTTAGGGGATTGTGTATCAAAATGGCTAACAGTCGAGAGTGGAGTTCCACAAGGTTCTGTCCTCGGGCCTCTTCTATTTCTTATTTTTATAAACGATCTGCCAGACACATTAAAAAATAATATCAAATTATATGCAGATGATAGCAAAATTATAAATATTTTTAAATCGGATGAAGATATTCGCATAAACAAATTACAACAAGATATTGATAATATTATGAAATGGTCGTCATTATGGTTAATGAAATTTAACTATGAAAAGTGTAAAATTATGCACATTGGCTTTAAAAATCCATGTATAACTTATTCAATGTTCGACGCTGAAACTCAACAGAATAATATCTTAGCAACATCAAAAGTAGAACGAGATTTAGGAGTAATGATGCAATCTAATTTAAAATGGACCAGTCATATTGATAAAGCTGTCGGAAAATCAAATCAAATGCTTGCTCTTATTAAACGAACTTTTAAATATTTTGACTCGAATATGGCAAAAAAATTATATACGACTTTTGTAAGACCCCATCTTGAGTTTGCAATCCAAGTATGGTGTCCTTATCTGAAGCAAGACATCTTAAAGTTAGAAAAAGTACAGAGAAGGGCAACAAAACTAGTACCAGCTTTTAAAAAAATGCCATATGAAAAAAGACTACAGTTATTGAAATTAACAACTCTAGAAGAACGTCGTTTAAGAGGAGATCTTATTTTTCAATATAAAATACAGAACGGTTATGAGGAAATAAATTGGATAAACGACTCAATATCTAAAGTTCAATTAAAAACTTACAATTTTCGTAGTCATAACCAAAAGTTAACAAAGGCATACTGTAAGAGTAATGCTAGATATAATTTCTTTTCGTGTAGAGTCGTAAATGCTTGGAATGGTTTACCACCACATATTGTCGAATCAAGAACGATTGACCAATTCAAAAATAAACTTGATAAATCAGATTATTGCAAAAATTATTTATTAAATACTAAATAATATTTATATACATTGAAAAGTAAACAATGCTATTTTTAAAACATTTATAGCTGTTATAGCACAACATCTTCTGTTATTGTGCTCCACAATTGATTTCATCAATTGTCACAGTGTACATTATTATTATTATTATTATTATTATTATTAAATCAAAAATGCATTAAAAATGCATAAAAGCTTTATAGTTTTTATAAATCTTAGTGACATTCTTATAAAAAACAAAACGTTCCCAATCTTCCGTGGTCTAGAAACTTACCAGATATGAAACCAATTTAAGTTTTAAAAAAATCAAAGGCGCTTTCGGATCAAGGTGCTTTCGGATCAAGGTGCTTTCGGATCAAGGGTGCATGTTCGGATCAAGGGTGCATATTTCCGTGAAATAAATTAAAGATGAAATACAAAGTTGAGATAACGATAAGCGTTATAAATCTTCAAAATAATTTAATTACATTTTATTCTTGACTGTAAAATAAATAAGTATTAAAGGGGATTTTTTCAATAAACGATATAAATGATCTTTGTAAACAAATTTAAAAATACAAAATGTGATTTTATGATATGTATGTACATATATATATATATATATATATATATATATATATATATATATATATATATATATATATATATATATATATATATATATATATATATATATATGTATTTTTTTTATTTTTTTATTTTTTTTTTCATATATTTTGCTGTTCATACAACAATATAAAAAAATTATTCCATAAAAAAAAGAAAATGTATATATTTATATAAACAGACAGGGGCTCAAAGAAGATATGGGTAACCAGAGCCATCACAATCTTTTCATAGAGCCCCTATGTGAGCTTTAACAAGTGCCAAGAAAATAAAGTTATTATAATAAAATAAAACCAAAATAGAATTTAAAAAAAAAAAACTCCGTTAAAATATAAAAAAAATGACAAAACCGTAAAAAAAATTAAAAAAAATAAAGAAAATAAGACAATAAAAGGAATATATTCCTTTGAATATTTCAAAAAATAAGGTTAAAAAATGATAGTGTATATTAAAAAAAACGATAGTGTATATGTTAAATTTCAAAGCTGTCATTTGATTTCAAAATTTCTTTTTATATAAAACTTAAATGAATTTACTGTTTTCACCATATTGATGTGGCTATTTTTAAAACTGCTCCTTACCTTAGGGCCCTCGATAATATATACTATATTCTTTGTATTTAGTTAGTTTACAAGGTAGTGTATATGTTACCCTCTCGTTTGATCTCAGAGAATAGTTATTGTCTTGATTTATCTTAAATTTTGTTTCAAAGTTTTTCGTTGTTAGGTTTTTTAAATTATAATACATAAAGATCATAGGTTGAAATGTATTTATCTTGTATACATTCATCATCTTCATTTCTCTCATTAATGGCTTTGCATTCTCAAATTTGTTTTTTTCGTATATAATTCTGCAAGCATGTTTTTGTACACTAAATATCCTTTTAAGTTTAGAGAGTTGTGTGCTTGTTCACGCAATGTTACCATAATTAATATAGCTATGAATTAAGCTGAAGTATATTAGTTTAAAACTTTGAATATTAATTAAGGGATTAATTCTATACATTATACCATAGTATTTTTAAGTTTCTATTCAATGTATTATATGTGGGAAAGCCAAAATAAGTTTTCATCTACATAAACTCCTTGGTACTTTAAACATTGTTGTTTTTTAATTTGTTTACTATTTATAGAAAGAAATGGTAATTTAAGTGGCAGGTCTTTTTCCTGCGTTTTTTTATAAAATATTGTTTATTGAGTTTTGTCTATATTTGTTGACATTTTATTAGCTCTGAACCATTTATTTACTTTTAGCAACTCAATATTCATTTCACCATAAAGCTGACTAATATCATTATTGAACATAAACAAATTAGTGCCATCAGCATACATAATTGAATTTAAATTTCCAGATACATTACAGAAGTCGCTTATATATATTAAAAAAAGGAGAGGGCCGAGAATCGAACATTATGGTACTCCACACAGAATATTGAATGTACCAGAATCCAGATTTATCACATATTATTTTCGGTCAGTAAGGTAGCTTTTTATCCAAGAAAATTTTTTGTTTGTTACACCATAATAATTTATTTTTTCTAAGAGTATAGAGTGGTTTACTGTGTCAAATGATTTTGACAGATCTATAAAAAATCGTAGTGAAAACTTAATTTTTTTAAAACCGTTAGTTATTTGTTTAACTAATTCAATAATAACATGCTCCGTTGAAATATTCTTTTAAAACCCAAACTGTTTAGAGTAAAAGAGATTGTTTTTTGTGAAATGGACATAAGTTCTGTTATACCTTACGCGTTCAAATATTTTGGAAAAAACAGATAATACGGATATAGATCTATAATTTGAGATATCAGAACTATCATTGCCTTTATAGATTGGGTACACTTTAGCTACTTTTAATGTATCAGGAAAAACACCTTCATTTATTTTCATAAATGAAACAGAGGTTTGATGATATGTTTTTTATTTAAAATTGTTATATTGCTGGATATTCCGTCAATACCCAGCAATATGTTTATTTTTAAAGATAAGAAAGTTTCCTCAATTTCTTTTAACGTTAATTCACTGTCACATAATAAGTTATTATCGGCTGAATTTAAATAGGTTTTGAATGTGGTAATATACTTTTAGCATATATATTTTTTTGATTATCCCCTTTTTACCTTCTATTAATCAATAAACTTTTAAAAATCTTTATATATACTAAGACGTTGATGCAACTTTTTTTTGGATATATAGTTTCTAGATTATATTTAAATAATTTCAATTGACTTTCTGTAAAGAAAATATTTGTAATTATCTTGTTTATCTTTTACCAATATTATGTTTATGTTAACGGTTCTTGACGACAAAACCTAAGGGTCTTCTACGAGTCCCTGCTTTCTTTTATTTTTTATGGATCTAATTTTGTAAATTTTTTATTGTCATTTAATTTTTTATTCTTATCTTGTAATCTTGTAAACTTTATGTTTTATAACGAAATGTTGTTTAAAATGTAATAAAGAATAAACAAACAAAAAACAAAAAAAAACAAAAAATTTAATTTAAAAAAACACAATACAATATTATTGAATCTTAAAATAAACTTATTACAAAAAATAATATCTTAGTCTCGACAACATTTCTTAATTACTTCCTTGTCTTTTTTTAAAAACTGCTTATTATGTTCTTGTTCAGGATCATTGTGGATGTGAATATCAAAATCTTGTGGATGTGAATATCAAAATCTTGTGGATGTGAATATCAAAATCTTGTGGATGTGAATATCAAAATCTTGTGGATGTGAATATCAAAATCTTGTGGATGTGAATATCAAAATCTTGTGGATGAGGCACTTGTATTTAGCAAATTTTTGTTCTTGTTCAGGAATATTAAAATCTTGTGGATGAGGCACTTGTATTTAGCAAATTTTTGTTCAGGGTGTGGTCAGTAAAAAATTTATATCAATATAACCATAATGTTGATAAGTAAATAATTGCATTCAAATACTGAAGTTATTTGTCCAGCTGAGTATTTTGATTGGTTTTCATAACTTATTGCTACAAAAACCAACTGCCCAACGCCTAACGCCAACATTATTTAGGGTGGAATGTAAGAAGCGAACTTGAGTCGAGTTCGACTTGAACTTTACATTGTAACTAATGAAAAGTTCAAGTCATTGAAAAAACCAAAAGCGCCAGAGTATTTCAAAAAATACTCTGCCGCTTAAACTAAAATTTTAGTTTTATTTACAAATAACTTTTTTACTGATTCTTCTGTTATGTCTTCGAAATCTTGTTCAGATTTTTCGAGCAAATCTTCCCGGTATATTTCGGACATTTTGCTAAATAAAAAGAGAATTTGCTGTCGACTATTCAATAGGACTAAATGAATTGAGACTTTTTTATCTTTTCTTCTCATTTTCAAGAGAACTATTTCTGGTACTGTTTTACGTACTGTTTCCTCTCCCACTATTAACTTTTTTTATACTGTAAAAAGTATAACGCAAATATACCGGTTACAACGTTTAGTGAAAATGTTAGCGTTATGTTTACGTTATGTTAGTAAAAAATTTTTCTTAAGCGTTAAGTTCTCTACAACTATTCACATATTCTTTTGTCTATGAAAGCCGTTTATATTTTACCATAATGTTACGTATTTTGTTAGTTTAACTACGTATTATTGTGACATCATAGATATATAAGTAAAAAAACGGGATTTTTTGGAAATTGTGCCATAAGATATTATTCAAAAGACAATAAGAACGCTTAAACAACTTTTATACTAACACTATTTATTTGCACATGTTTGTTGTGTTTTTGGTTACTGAGGCTGATACTTTTAATATGGATTGCTGCAAATAAAATTAATTAGTTCCCATTTTATATTATTAGATAATGCTGTCATATTATTATTATTAATCTTTATTATTATTAAGCTTTTGAAAAATCAATAAAAACTTCTAATGTAAAACAGCATTATCAAAGCGTAAGATATTTGATTGGAAAGTTCAACTACTGGATGTTCAGTGTAATTTTTTTATTTTTTAAACCAAATTCCTTGCAATACAACATGTCGTTCTCAGTTAAATGATTATAATGTATAATAATACAATATTCTTTCTAGCAATTTTGAAAAACAAGGTAATTTAGATATAGGCTGGAATTTAAAATATTTGACTTATCTCGAGATTTAAAAATTGGTGTTATAGGGGCAGTTTTTAGTTTGTCAGGAGCAACACCTGTCTTAAATGAAAGATCAAAAACTTGAAATATAGAAGATTCAATAATATCAAACACTGATTTTATAATATCTAATTTTATCAAAACATATTTTTTACTTTTGAGACTGCTAAATGCCTCTTTTGTAACTCTTGTTGATTTTTTTATTGTTGAAATAATGTTATTTTCTATAAAAGTATTTATAAAGTTCTTAGCACTATTGTTAGAAGGACAGTTGATCAAGTTGATGTTTAAATCCCCGACCAAATAAATATTTTTCCTCGAATTTTTAATTTTGTTTATAAATGTTTTAAGATGAGTTTTAAATTTCTCATATTACCAGATGGTTAGGGCTGTCCAGAAATTATTACACAACCCAGAACATAGCCTAGTGAAGTTTTTCCCATTATACTATCAATGCTTTATTGAAAAACATTTTTTACAGATTTATTTAAAGTCTTCTTGGGGTTGCTCAAAGCTCTTGAACATTTTAAGTAAATTTTAACAGAAAATGTACAAAAACGCTATGTTATTTTTAGTATAACTGTCGAAAAATGTTGAAATTGATCAATTTAAGTTATTGATTAATTAAGTTATGGATGCCAATTGATAAGTTGATGATTATTTAAGTTATTGTGAGTATTTTTTTTTAAATTTTACACAATTTTGACCCAAATTTGACCCAAATTTGACCCAAGTTTGACCCAAATCAAACAAATTGTATGTCATTTTCTAAAACACATAGGAAATAATGTTTTTGTTATAATAGTTATTTATTTTACCTGCATGCTATGATTGGGTACATACAATTTTGCATTTTTGTTTAGAAAAAATAGAAAATGTTGACAAGGAGTGGAAAAGAATTAAAAGTGACAAACCCAATTATACCGTCTTCGCCATTACCTTCGAGTGTTCTCGCAACTCCGTCATCTTCAAAACCTACCACTAGAACTAGTACAAATTTTTGGTTGATTAGTCAGCCATGTTCATCAATTACAGGAGCAAAGTTACCTACACGTAGACAGGTGATAAAGTATGTTTTATATCTGAGACATGACCCTGATAGCGTTGGTAACAGTGTTAAGAATGAAGAAATTTCTTACATCGTTGCAGACAGTGTTGCAGATTTTTGGCACATGGCTCGCATCAAAACCAAAGTAAGACAAAACTGTATGTTTGATGTTCTTGGATTATGGAAAGAATGGACCAGTTTAAAAAAAAATAGAAGTCGTGCCACCGACCCTGGTAACAAACGAGAAATTCATCTCAGAGCTTGATATGCTTTTCGATATTGGTGCTCCAGATGCAACTGATGACAAAAGAAAATCTAGACTTCTATCTCAGAAACACAAAGATGATGACATTGCGTTTTATCTTGATCAGAAACATGAAAGAAAGTCTAGTATGAATGGCCAGGATAAAATTTTTGAAGCAAAGGCTTTACAGTTTCTGACCAGAATTGAACAGCAGCAACAACGACAAGAAAAAGAAACAGAAAGACTAGAGAAAAGAGCAGCTGCGGAGCTAGAAGGAAATGAATATTTTGAAGAGTCCGAGGATGATGCACGCTTCGAAAGCGAATGTCAAACAGACAGCACATTGCAGAAAACATAATGGAGAAAATAAAGGAAAAACCACCTCAATTTGGTGCCGTGCACTGGGATGGAAAGTTACTGCAGGACTCTCTTGGTGATAAGTTTGAACGTCTAGCAATTCTTCTGTCAGGTTCACCAGAATTTTCATCGGGAAAATTGCTGGGTGTGCCACAACTAGGAGATTCTAAAGGACAAACTCAAGCTGATGCCTCATATGATCTCTTAGAAGCATAGGGATTAAAAGAATCAGTTTTCGCTTTGGTATTTGATACTACAGCAAGCAACAGTGGGGTCCATAAGGGTGCAGCAAAACTTATCGAAGAACTTGTTGATAAAAAGCTATTTTATCTTGCTTGTCGTCACCATATCCTTGAACTTGTAGCTAGCGCTGTTTGGAAATCACTGTTTGGTGAAATCAGAGGACCAGAAAACAAAATGTTTGCTACCTTCAAAGAGGCATGGTCAGGTCTCGATAAGCAATCACCTATCCAGTTGCTGAAAATTGAAAATCCATGGTTGTTGGAAGTTAAACAACGAGTCATTGAAAATTTAAAAATGCTGCTCAATAGCAAAGAATCATCAGTATTTCCTCGGGATGACTACCGAGAGTGCGCAGAAAATAATCTTATTGTTCTGGGTGAAACACCACTTCGTGGTACCCATTTCCTCAAACCTGGAGCCATACATCAGGCTCGTTGGATGGCTTGCAACATATATGCTGGGAAGATGTTCATGTTTTCAAAAGCAATGAAATACGACAAGGAAACTGTGATTAAACTGGAACGTATAAACAGATTTTTGGCTCTTTTTTACACCTCAGCATGGATGCAAGCCAGTATTGGAGCCGATGCTCCCGTAAACGATCTAGAACTCATTAATGACATGATGGATTTCCGCAATGTAGACAGAGAAATTGCAGACGTTGTGGTAGCCAAACTAAACAACCATCGATGGTACCTCACTGAAGAAGTTGTTCTTTTTGCTTTATTTAGTCATCATCCTAAAATGAGTGACCATGTTAAGCAAGAAATAGCAAACAAATTGTGGACAATAGCAGTGCCTGAAAACTTCCGAATGGGTAAACCAATCTTCAGACAAATCAAACGCAACACAGCATTGAAGTGTCTGTTAGGACCGGAGTCACATCTGTTGTTCCAGAATCTCAACATCAGAAGAGATTGGCTTGCTAAACCAGTGAATCAATGGGCAGCAGATGAAGACTTCCAAGTTGCTGAAAAGTTTGTTCGAACAGTAAAAGTTGTCAACGATGCTGCCGAACGAGGCGTCAAACTAATCTCAGATTTTGCAACAATAATAACAACAGATGAACAACCGAGAGCATGGCTATTGCAAGGTGTGGAACAACATCGGAAGCTGTTTCCAAGTTTTGACAAAAAAACACTAAACATTTGAAACTAATAACTTGAACTTACTAACTTGAAGTGACAATTTCGACATTTTTCCTCATTTTGGACCTTAAAAACTATGAAAATATTGAATTATTTTCCAGAAATGTATGTAGAACGTAAACAAACATGCACAAGTTGTGCATCATATTACTACTATATAAAAAATAACAATTTCCATAATTACTTTAATAAATTTAATTGAATAAGACCAAGTAAGAACAAAAGTAAGATAGCGTTTTAATACATTTTCTGTTATATTTTAGTTAAAATGTTCAAGAGCTTTGAGCAACCCTAGGAGACTTAAAATAAATCAGTAAAAAATGTTTTTCAATAAAGAATTGATAGTATAATGGGAAAAATTTTACTAGGCTATGTTCTGGGTTGTGTAATAATTTCTGGACAGCCCTACAGATGGTGGTAAGGAGTTTAGGCAATATTTATAGCGAATGTAAATATTTTTTATATTAAATGCATTATATTCCTTATTATATTTTATTTTCAAAATGGTTTCAACCACCTCTGTAGCTTATTTAGTTCCAAAGATATACGTGTTTAAATATTTTCAATTCATAGACTTTTTATGAAATATTTTCTTAAAGTATCTCGTTAAATTTTTGGCATTCAAAAAAAAACGTTTTTATCTTTTTTTTTTCTTGCATAAAAAGTTGCGTAAACTAACTTATATAAAATTTTATTAGAAATTAAATTGTAAATCCAAATTATTTAAACAATTCATAAGTAGAATTTTTTGAAGGGTTAACGCAGACGTACCATGAAATAGTCAATTAACAGTATAATATGTTTGAATATGTTTTAAATTTTTTGTACAAAATAAATTTTCAAATGTACATTTGTACAAAATTAATTTTCAAAAATTTTAATTTATAATACCTTAAGCGTAACAAAACTTTGTTGATATATATTAACTTAAATTATTTTTATTAAAATAAATTAATTTTATTTTTCTTTAATAAATTATCAATTGAACAACGTGGACCCAAATAAAACAGGCCGAAAGCGTCAAAATACGTACAAAATAAACATAAATCTTATTTTTATTTTTATTATTATTTTAAACATAATCTTATTTTTCATAAATTTATTTTTACACAAACAAAAGATTTTAGTCAACGACTTGGTAATAATTTCAGTATTATTATAAATTCAAAAAGAGATTTAACCGCTTATAGTCTACTGTTTCGACTAATTTATTGTTTTCAGCACCTACGATAATATTTTATGGATAAATTTATCGTAGATAAAAGATCTACGATAAATTTTTATTTTTTAATGGGGTTAGGGCTTTTAACTTTTTTGAAAATTTTGAAAACAATGAATGAAAAACTCGTTGAATTGTTTTATTTTATTGTGTTTGGCTTTATTTGATTGTGTACTCCCGAGTCCTTAATTGAAGGGGGGGGGGGGGCGTTTATTAATTTTTGAGAAACTTTGCCACCCACCCTAAACTTATTAAGACCCCCCTCCCGTTTATTAATTTTTATTTGTTATTAACAAAAAAATGATATCTAAAAACAAAAAGAGAAAATCAGTGAAAATCAGCTTTAAAAATTAAAAAATATATACTAGTTACTGATAAGTAATAAAACTTTCAGTGTAAACTCTGACCCCCTCCCCCCCGGTTTATTAAATCTTGACTAAACTCCCCACCCCCACCCACACTTTTATTACCCCCCTCCCTCTTGTATTAGGAAATTGAGAGTACATAGATTAACAGATATGGAATTAACATAGATTAACAGTCATGGAAATAAACAGTCATAATAACATAGATTAACAGTCATCGAAATACTTATACGGATTATCTTATCTATCTATTTGTCTTAAATTTTTTAAAGATGTCTTGAATCGTTTTTTCTTCGAAATAAATTATCACACTATTAATGTACCCAAGTTTGACTATATGTTGCAAATTATTTGAACACAGAAATTTCAATTTTCAAAATTCATTCAAAACTTTGCAGACATCATATCTGTAAATTTATGCAACTTTATACATAATTTGCCTTGGCTATTCCGTTCATAAATTAGACAAAATTGTCTAACTTACTTAACGAAGTGCACCAACGAGAAGGTAAGCCATAGGACTTTGCACTCCATCAGTGAGCTTTCATGTTGCCTAAGGTTAGCCCTCCATTTCTGGATTCTTTCTTTTACTTGATAGGCAGTTCATGTAAAAGTAATAGTAAATTAGCTTAAGGTTAGCCCTTCATTTCTGGATTCTTTCCTTTACTTGATAGGCAGTTCATGTAAAAGTAATAGTAAATTAGCCTAAGGTTAGCCCTCCATTTCTGGATTCTTTCCTTTACTTGATAGGCAGTTCATGTAAAAGTAATACTATTTTTGCATAAGTTTTTTTTTTTTTTTTTTTTTAATAATAATGTGCAGTTAAGCTGCAAATAAACAACAAATAAACAAAATTGGTACAGATAAACATATCAGATATGATTCATACTATTTATAAAGATAAAAACCACTGAACTCAAATGCAGTAAAAACACTTTATTGGAACATAACAATAAAATAAATAAGATTAATATATACTATAACATTATTCTAAATTTACATTAAATAAAATTACCTTGCAATCCTAGCTACAAAGAATAAGCTCACCTTTTTCAAAATCAATTAATAAAGGAAACGACCATACTTCATCAGGTTCGTTATCATACTTAACAAGGTATGTAGTTCTTCTACCGTTTAATTGATCAATTTGAACCACTTGCGCACGTTCCCAAGATACTTCATGAGCATCTTCTTCTCTAACACGATGTTGTATAGAAAAACCTACAAAATCAGATGGATTGTTAATAAATTTTGATAAGGAATGCTTTTTTGTTGCTCTATTAATTTGTTTAGCCTTGCATCTTGAATTTTTTCCATTAATTCTTTTTTTTTGTTTTCAACAGCTGCATCACGTATTTTACGAGGCTTTAAATTATTACTTATATTAGTTAAAGATTGTTTGTTTGGTGTTAAATTTGCTTGAATAACAATAAGAAGATTTTGATATAATTCCTCTGAAGACAAGTTTATTCTTTTGCTTCCTTCTACCTTTGTTTTACAAAAAAGTTTTTTGTCACAATCTTTATCTAAAATTATGCGATAAAAATTAAGTTGAGCAAGGAGTACTTTTGATTTCAATGGCTCTTCTATATTAGAAACTGTTTCCTCTGCTTCCTCTAATGATATCCATGCCCTTACATTTAAATTTATCAAATCATTACAAGCTGCAACTTTTTCATGTTGTAGTTTAACTTCTTCTCAATTTTTTTCTTCTTGCTTTGCTAGAAGGTGCATAGCTTTATCTTTTTTAAGAGCTTCTTTTCTTTCATCATATTTGCTTTTTATTAATGTTACTTTAGTTCTTGAATATTCAAGTAATTGTTTTCTTTCTTAATCTGTTTTACCATTAAGCTATTCTAATGTTTGGTTCTGAGACCACATTGTCAAACCTTGGATAGTTTGAACATTTGCATTGGGTTTTGTGCGAACCATTAAATCCAAAAAGTCACTTTCTGATGCTTTGTTAGTTACAGGGACATTAGAAGCAGCTTCAGAAACTGAGTTAGATGGATTCCAATATTTACCACCTGGTAACTGATCAGCACACTGACGTTCCAAAATAACAAGAATCGCATGGAAAATAATTTCAAGTGATTGCACAGTTAAAGAATCTTTTCATCATTTTGAGTGCATTCAAACAGTTTGGTGTAAACCACATCTTGATGAAGAAGATTAGTATCCTCAAAAATTTTTCCATTAGCAAATAATAAAGAAGATGCATCCATACAAAGTGATAAAAGTCTAATTTTTAAGCGAAGTAGGTAGGGGTTTAAAAATAAAACACTATCAATTGATTCGATAGTTCGCCACATTGGACCAGTAAGTAGTTTGTCAACAATACCTAATGCACGAACTTCAGCAATGAATACAAGATTTGTGATGTCTTCTTTAATTGCTTTTAATAAATTATTAGGGTTAGGCCAAGCATTAAGAAATTCTGTTATAGCATCCTTATGATAGTATAGGGCAGCTGCATTGTAATATAAAATATTAAAACGATTTCTAATAAACGGAACAAAAAAAGATTTATCATTACGAGAAGAAAGAAAAGAATTAAACCATGATGCAACACCAGCTTCCTCACTACCCCTTGAATGAAATGCCTTACATGTGGTACGAACTAACCTTACAGCATTACATTCTTTACCACTAAAAGCAAAAACAGTTTCAAAATCATTTTGAAGCAGAATTTTTTCAAAAGAATTCAAAACCTTATCAGTTTCAGATGCAAAACTAGCGAGCAAATGAAGTTTACAGAAAAAATTACTCATGTCCTTCATATTGTCTTTGACATCTGAAGAAAGCAAATGCCAGTTATTAATTGCAATCGGCAAAAGTTGTTCTCTTAATGTTTTTAACTGTGAGTTAAAAAGAGGATTAACTGAAGATAGATCAGACATTGTTGATTTAATTGATGTTATTAACTTAGCAAAATTAATTTATTTTCCGGGGGCTGAGTTGCTAACAACGTCACAAATGTCATCTACTATATTAGTAAAGTTTTGCAAGACAGTTGCCGCATCTTTCTAACCACTTCTGACAAACCAAAAGATAAAGTTTTCCCACTGGTTGTAGTAATTTGAAAATTTTGATAATGCTTATGGTATTTCTGAGTACCATCACCATGCAAACAATTGCCTATATTAGAGTTTTTATTTGTCAAATTATTTTCAAGCATTGCTTCAGCAACTTGAAATTGACCTAAAATTGAAGCTTCCTGCATTAACCTACATTTTACAGCGGCTGATGGTAGCCTAGATATGTTCTTTTTTGCTAGTTTGTTTAATACTACTTTTATGACTCCGTTGACACTATTCATACTCACGTTCATTAAAAGAAGTTTCATGATAGTTTCTCGAATGTCATCGCTGTATCTGCCATCTTCAAATGTTATTACTTCCTCGTCATCTATCAAAGAAACCAATTTTTGAAGTTCTTGATTCTCCTCGTTTAAAATGTTTGTATTATTACATAACAAAACAACTTCATCCTCTAAACTTATAAAATCTTTCATATTGCAGTCATTAATATAGTTGGTTTTATTTTGCAAAATAATTTTTAAAGACTCACTTTTTTTTGTAGCTTTATTTACTCGCTTTTTAATTCAGAAATGTTTATATCGGAATTTTCAAGAAATGAAGTAATATCTTCTTCTTTTTTTTTTAATTGCGATATTATGTATTTTGTTTCATTTTTTAATGAATTTATTTCATTTTTTTTAATTTCCAGTTAAGTATTACGATTTTTTATTTTTTTATTCAAATTTCTAACATTAAATGATTTATTTTTGGACTTTAATAGTTCTAATTTGTTTTCAATAATATTGAGCTTTTCTTCTTTTTCACAATAAAGTTTTTTAACATTGTTTAGTTCACTTTCAATAAAAGAGTTTTTTGAAATAAGTATTTGCAGATTGCTTGACATATCTTCAAAATCCTTTAGATGCCTAAAATAATTCAATTCTAAATCCATCATCGGTTCAAGTTTCCTTTTTAAATTTTTTTTTTTTTTTGAGCATTTTGTTTTCACTGATAAGGATTGTTTCTTTACAAACTTCAGAACTAATAGATGTATTATTAGGAATATTTGTCACAGGTGGAATAAAGGCTTCATTTAATAACAAATCCAACTTTTTATTTTTGCGTTGTTTCTTTAATTTTCTGATATTATCAACTAATCTATTTATTTTTGTAGCTAATTGTTTTTCATAGCAGAGGAGCTGAATATTAAAATCGCTGCAAAATTTACAATATAATGTATTGTTAGAGGTATCTTTTAACGCTAAATACCAATTATAAATTTCTTCATTAAACATTTTATCTAAACTATTTTTTCATAAATCAAGTCAAGAAAATATATAAATTTAAATCAATCTGAACATCATACCTAAATTGATATCCAAAAATTTAATGAACTATAAGGTTAATTATTTATCAAAACAATCATTGCTTTGATAAATAAATAACCTTATAATTCATTAAATTTTTGGATATCAATTTAGGTATGATGTTAAGATTCACTGTTACAATGAAAGTAAGTTTTAAATAATATATACAATGTTATATATAAAACTTACAGGTTAGTTAAAATAATAAAAAAAACTTAATTATAAATATACAGATGATTTAATTAACACTTTAAAACTTTTTATCTACTTATCAGTAAATAAATAGTTTTATTTATTTACTGACTACAAATTTTTACCTAAATATAAAATTAGAAACAAATTACTTCACTGAAGTAATTTGTTTCTAATTTTATATTTAGTTTATATTTACTGAAGTCTTCAGTAAATGATTTAATAAATCTTGTTTTGAAAGTTAATAATAAATACTTATCAAAAAAGTTCAGCTAGATATATCAACCAAAATCATACTATATCAATATCAGCATTAATGCACAAAAATGTATGTATAATAAGGTTCAATAAAAAGAAACAGATCTTTTTTTCCATATGAAAGATCGAATGGTAGTGTAACTAAGAAATCCGCAGAAAGTTATCACTTAGTTAATCGCAGTGCGCTTAATAAAACGGGGGTATTTCTAAAAATCACTTTAAAGAAAACAAAAAACCCACCCTATATAAATTTTTTAACAAATAAATAGCTGCAGAACCTATTTTCACGTATTCCAGATGAACTATCTCAATTTACTGGTATTTACACAAAATTGAATCATGTAAAAGAGAATAACTTTTTCAGCTCAGGAGAAAACTGTTGGCATCACATAAATAATGTTCTACGTTCTTTTCTGAAAAATAATACATCAATATATATATATATATATATATATGTATATAATTAATTTTCATGGGTGGGTTTTTATTCTTCGACACCTACATAAAATCATTTTCTTCGTATTTTGGGACGAAGTTTTTCAATATCGAACCGAAAGTTTTTTTTCCGCGATAAAAAATCACGTGATTAAACTCCCTAATGGTGGTGTATAAATAACTATATATAATTATGCTTTTTTTCAGTTTTATTTACTAATTCGATGCATAATGATTCACAATCTGTTTCATTAACACATTAAGTCTTTAAGTAAAATATAGTTAAGCGAGTTGTGATAAAAATATTAACGCCCCAACTGCATTATATTCACGTGGTTGGTTAATTAATGTGTTTAATTAGTTCAAATTCATAATTTGTTTCACCACTTTTACACTAAGTTTCCGTCAGACATATAATTTTAAAATCGTGTTTAAATTCATTTAATAATGTTTTTAAATTTTCAAAATTTTTATTCAAATTTTGAATATTGATATTTAAAATTCCGTTAAATAATTGAAAGTATTCTGAAGATGGAATTTTGCTTTTCTTTGCTACCCATTTGCGAATAATCAATTTATTATAAGATATGTTTACAAACTTACCAGCCGCTCGTTCAATCTTCATTTTCTCCCTTAAACTTTTACTGATTTTTTTTGTTTCAGAACAGAAATCTTCGTTTATATAAATGGTTTTTCCTTTCAGATTGCTCGACTTGTTCAAAATTGCGACTTTATCTCTAAAAATTCTAAAAGTTTTATCACTATTGATTTCGGTTAAATTGATTCTTTTTATCCAGTTCAATGGACTCGTTCAATTTGGACATTTTTAATTGATAATAATTCTTCAAAACCTTTTTTTACTTTAAGTTCGCTTTCCTCCCAGCATTTACCTTCATTTTCATTGATTCCCTCTACTTTTAAACTATTACGTCTAGATCGATCTTCGACCTCCCTTAACTTTTTTTATATGCGTGTAGTTTCGGAAATGTCTTCTATACTGCAAAAATTTGCTTTTTTAACTTTTTCATCGATTAGTTGTTCATGAAAGTTTAGGCAAATTTATGTCTCTATTCTTCTATGTCTTTTTCAACTTTTTGCAAGAAGGCACTTAAATGTTTAAAGATGGATTGGTCAATAGAGAAGTCATTGATTGACATTTTCAGATCTTATTAAATTGCTATTGAGTTATTACCATTACTCTTTTGAATAATGCTAAAAAAAAAATGTCCTTTTTTTTGAAAAAGACTTTTTTCCAAAAAAGGAAAAAGAGGGTGGGAACTTTTTAAAAAAAAATAAAAAAATGGAATTTATAATTTTATGTAACACAAAAAGTTTCGTCAATTAAAAGTGGTTTCATAAAAAAAAATTTGTTATTACCCTAGTTTATATATATTTATTATTGTTAAAAATACTGCTATGTAAATACAGCACTCTTAACTTCAGAGCTTAAAATTTGTGCATTTTTATGGTGTAGTATTATATATTTTATGGTGTAGTATATTTAAAATATTTTGTAATATATTTTCTAGGTTATAGCTTTTTATTATGTTTATGCTTTTATTTTATTTAAAAGTACTAATTCAGTTTACTAAATATCATTTAGTAAACTGAATTGCAATATATACGTTGATGAAATTTTGATTATATAAAGACAAAACGCAACAACCAAATAAGGTAGTAGACGTCTCAGGAAAATGGATTAGCTGAAGACGGCCGTCATGATGGAACATTAAATAACATGGTAGAACATTATATTTTATTTTATTTATTTATTTTATTTATTTATTTATTTATTTCGCCGTTTAATAACTTTTACAACTTAAAAGTTTATAAATAAAAACACTGGCGGGGCAAGTAGAAGACATTATTTTGTCTTATCACCGAGCCCCAATCGTACGTATTTACAATAGCCATATAATATATTTATACTTTACAAAAAATTTTAAAAGTAACTAAAAACTATAAAAAGTTGAAAAACTATTATAGGTCTAAGAATGAACAGAAATGCTTGTCAACTCTAGCCATTCTTCAAATTGTTTTTCTAAAAAATATCAACGTGAAAGATATGATTGATCAATTCCGTTTCGTTAATTTAAAAAACCGCAACAATATATCGAAATAATTTATCAACTAATGAATGTAAAAATGTCTCCTAGATGAAAACTATGTCTACTTTAGTAATGTTTATATTTCGTTTTACCCGGCTATTTTAATTATATATAGGAAAAAAAAATGATTGTCCGATTCTTTAGAATACTTTATTATAATCACCGCGTTTACTTGTTGGTTTTTGATTTTATGCAGTAGCATTTATTATGTAAGCATATTAAAAAAAAACATATTCAAGTAGAAATTTTTGTTTGTGAGTGGGAGGAGGATTAGGATGGAGAGACCACAACCGTAACATTGCGGGGTGGCCAGGATGACCTAAAGACCTGTATTCATCAACTGGCAGAAAAAAGTTCTAAAAAGTTTAGTCTCAGAAGCTAGAAATTTGGTGCCAAAGTTCGATGAGCTTTGGTGTCAAGGTTCGATACGGTTTGGCTCTGATAACGTAAACGAAATTGGTAAAGAAGGAGGCGTGAAATTTTTAGTGAAATGTTCTTCAAAGAACATCCTTTGCACCTTTTGCAAGAACAGCTTTTGCTGAAAGCATATTTTATTCACATGGAGAGGCCTTTAATTTTGTTTGAAACATTTTGTTACGTAACTCGTAATTTCAATTAAAAATTAGTTTGAAGCGTTTAAATTACTGAAAATTAAACAAGTAACTTGTTGTCAACAATGAGTTTTAGAGGTGCTGTAAATGTAGCCATTTTTAGAATTCTGTAAAATTTTAATTTCACTACGCTTTCGTATAACAACTTTCCTCTTGATTGGTCTAAACGACCGTGCTTCCGTGGTGTTCTGTAATAAGACGGTAAGGACTTCTAGCAGCACCTTTTTAACTGCAAAAAAATAAAATGAAAATTAAGTGATAAGCAAATATTTATCACAGCCTAAGGTAACAATATAAAAAATGAGAAGAATTTTATGATAAAGCAAGTATGTCAATATTATGAAGCAAGGATGACAATAAGTTTATTAAACCGAATGAGTCAATTAATTTTAATGAAACAAATTTACACTAAAAATAAATAAATTAAAGTCTTCCACTATTTTGACATTAGCAGAAATAATTTACAAAACCTTTAGATATTTTGTTTGTTTATTAATATGTCTTCAGCATATTTTTTGCCTTAGTGTTGTGTGCGTCTGTCAATTTTCATGCACCGTGAATCAAATTGTTAACCGTTAAATGTGTTTTTTGTTATATGTTTGTTAGACATCAAATTTAAAAAATTTAAATTTAAGTAAATATTTTGATTAGCATTAAATAATAATGAAAAATTTAAAAAAATCTTTCGTCAAAATAAAGTTCGTTTTAATATTTTCAAATTTCTTTGGAATTTTGCTTTCAAACGAAAGCAATGAAATCCTTGACAATCTAAATACTTTAGATAAGCCATATACTCAAGGGAATGGAATTGTAGATAAATGGCAAGCAAATTTGTTTTACTATGGTGAAGATATTGACGGCGTTGGTATTTGTGGACGACTCGCTGGGTGCACAACTTTATATACTCGAAGAGGATGTGGCTTAAATGACCTAGGAAACATATGTCGTAAATGTTTCCAGTATCCTAAAGCAAACAAAAGAAATATAATGACGGCGAACTTTTATTCATTCGATAAGTCTTTTTTAAAATCGTGCAAAAATCGTTCAAACGGCTGTCCAAACATTCCTTATATACATGAAATGGTTGAATACATGCTGTTTAAAGATAAAGACGTTGAAAGAATGTTTCAATCAGCACAATTTAAAGACCAGAACTTACCAGATTTTTCTGCTTTAAATAGACATTATTCAAGTGTTTTTTGCACGCAAAAATGTTACAAAAGGTTGCGTAACATTTGTACATATGGCTGGGTTCTTCCAAGCATACGTGATTGGTGTTTAACAAGTTTAGATTTTATTAATGAAAAATTTTCTTCTCTTAAAGGACCCGGATCATATGTACTATTTTTGGCTGCACGTCTTGGAAGTGAGACAGATGATTTACTGCCTCAAGAAAACGTAATGTGTCGTGTTAAGTCAAAGTCTATAAAAGCATACTCAGAAGAAAAATGCAAATGGCCACAAGGTAGCAAAATTTGGAAATCTGTAGAAAGAGAAGAAAAAGCGGTGTTAGTTGCTGCTGCTGCAATATCCGTCTTTTTAACAAATAACTGGTGGAGTGAAAATCATGACTTTAATATGTATGATAAACGTATTGATGAGTTTGGATTTGCAGTTCAACATTCTTTGTGGTTAGCGATATGGGCAGGAAGATTAAGAATTTCAATCCATCCTCGGTTTTCTAGTAATGAAGACAAAGAATTAGAGAAAAAAAATAAAAACTCTTTTACTCCAGGAACGGCAACTTTATGTGGAGAAACAGGATTATCAATAGCTCGCAATTTTCAGGGAAATACTGGATCAATATATGCAGCTCTTTGTGCGTTATTTCCATATTCTCGTGCCGATGACATTATGTTAAGATATCGTCCAGAAATCCAATCTCGCCATTCACTTGGTTGTGTTGAAAAACTTTCAGGTATGGCTTTTATTCGACCTGGGGATTGGTTCAAAAGAGGGTCCGATTACACAATTATTGGAAAAGGAGTTAATGCAAGTGGTTTAATGTTTACAGATGATGAAAATCTTACAACATTTGAGCTTTCAAAAGAAGCAAATAAGTTTTATCCAGCTTCAATTGAGATTAGTTTAAAGAGTCAAACCGATACAATATGTACCGAAGCAAAAGGAACTGGTCCTAATTATGAAGGTTTACTTGGAAAGGCAGGCCTAACTGGATTAGGTGGCCTCTGCAACTGGGTTCCAATATGGTAAATTATTCTAAACAAAAACTTCTCAACTTAAAGTGTAAAATAAAACTTCATAATTATAACCAAATACCATAATGTTTCCAGTAGGTTTGTAAAAAATTTTTATAACAAGATCTTACCCTTTTAACATCATCTCAGCATATTTTTTTTATTTGAAATTCATAAATGGTTTTGAAACTAATCTTTATGTTACCAATTTTGTATATAGAAAATTTGATTAATTTTTTATTTTTATTTTTCTATATTCAAGTAGGTTGACTATTATTAAGGAGTATATATACTTTAACACTGATTAATAGTTTTGTTTTAATTAATGTACACAGGTTATATATTAAAATAATGTACGTAAGTAATATCTGCAACAATAATGATCAATTCTCTGATCTTTTTCTTGTATTAAATTTTCTGTTTGTTTGTTTTTTATTTATTTACCTTTTTTTTTTACTTTTACCTCAATAATTAACAAAACATAAATAAATAATTTTATACTGTATAATAGGTGTAAAAATTAAAAAAGTTTTTCTGTGCCTAAAGCAAAATTATATTTAACCAAAAGTTACCCAGTGGGCACAATGACGTTGAAATAACGTTGAAACAACGTTGCAAACCGACGAAATGCAATGTTGAAACAACATTGAAATTTGGTGGAATTGGAAAGAAAATCCAACGTTGAAAACCACGATGTTGAAACAACGTCGATGAAAACGTTGTTTCAACGTTGTTCTAACGTCTTATCGACTACATATCATCCATATTTCAACTTCGATAAAATGAAAATTAAAAGTTCAACGTTAAAATTACGTTGTTTTAACGTCTTATTGACAATATATCAACCATATATGGTTGATATATTGTCAATAAGACGTTAAAACAACGTTCAAACAACCTGATTTCAACGTTAAATTTTGGTCATTTGATAAAAATTATACAGCCTATTGGATATAACTTATATCCAATAGGCTGCAGCCATGTTAAATTGTCATCGTTAACATGTTTAACTGTCTCGACTTGGATTGCGATAAAATAAGACAATAAAAAAGCAATATTTTGCGCTAAAAGTAGTGTATTTCATGTTCAAAAAATTATTTTAAGGGAGTTTATATAAGAAATAGATAGAATGTTAACATTTTATATTAACATATTCGAATCGTCATTTACGCACCGACCGCCACCATTGGATCTGTCGGGTGCATATTTCAACAAACTCATGATATTTGTTCTGACTTCAGCAACCGTAGCAGTCGCTTTACTAAGCATGACGCTCTCTATAAAAAAAGGTATTGCCTAAGTAATTTGCAACAAGTACAGCAAGAACTTGAAATTAAAGTAGCACCAAATCATCAAATTGTGTTTTTCAATAACAGATAACATTACTCATGACTTACCAACAACAACCCTACAAATGTTTGTGCCTTCAAATTTCTCTTTACCCTTGCCGCCAGCCATGTTGAACTTTGATTATAAACCATTGGTCATCAACCTACAACAAAAAGTTATTATTTTTATAAATACATTAAACTTTGATACAATATCAGGTTAGGTAGCCCAATGGCACCGCGTATACCGCGGAATTCCGAATGGTTTTAAAATATCAAAAATTCGATGACTTTTTTTTTTGTAGAAATAGGTCAATTTCAATAAAAATTATACATATATATAATAGATCATCCAGGTCAAATTTGAAAAATCCGAAAAATTGTTTGCGGAAAAAGTCCGGAATATTTCCACCCCTCCCCTCCCCCCTTATTTTCCTTCTTAATTTGCTTTCATCTGAGTTGCTTTTATTTTTAGTTTTAAATTTCATCCTGTAAGATAGAGTCTGAATTATATTCAGAATCTACTATTGCAGTAGCCTCACAATTGCTGCCGCTACAGACATCTTCATTTAATGAAGCTGAGCACACTATTTAGTTATATAGTGCGTGATTCTTCTCCATTTAGTAAACTTGGCATCGATGTTCATTTTCACGGTATATATTATATATGTATATTTATTTATATATTTATATATACATATAATATATGATATATTTATATATATATATGATATTATTATACATAACATATGATATATACATGAAATATATGATATGTTAATAATACATCACATAGACTATAATAATCATAATACTATATTATAGTATTTTTATTATTGTTATTATTATTTTTATTTTTTTTTTATATTTGGGAAGAGCGGAAGGAAAAAAGTGATTCTTACGCCAAGACATTCGTCACTTTTGATTTCTTTTGACTTTCGTCCAACATTTGCGAGTTGTCAGAAAGTTAAAACCATTAATTTAATAACAAACTGATCGTTTTTTAAAAAAACCACAAAAACGCAAATTTAATTGACTAGAATGTTTTTAAAAACATTCAGAATGTTTTTAACAATAAAAACAATGTTTTTAATTTAATTTTTTTTAATAAAATGTTTTTATTTTTAATTTTTTTAACAAAATATTTTTATTTTTATATTTTTTACTGTAAATCATGCGCGGAGTGTTGCTACATCGACTATCTTATAGCCTGACTCGCTAGGGAGTGCTGCTACATTGACTGACAAAAAGCCTGACTTGCAAGGGAGTGCTGCTATATCGACTGACAAATAGCCTGACTCGCAACGGAATACTGCTACATCTACTATCTTATAGCCTGACCCGCAAGGGAGTGCTTCTACATCGACTGAGGGTTTGGTTGGGGTAGGCAGTCTATCAATTAATAAAAAAAAATTCCGGTCTTGCATTTTAATTTTAACTTTTTGTCAACAAAATATGGACTTTCTGACAACATATAAGAGTTCTATGTATATATATCTATATATATATATATATATATATATATATATATATATATATATATATATATATATATATATATATATATATATATATATATATATATATATATATATATATAAAACATATGATATATACATAAAATGTATGACATGTTAATAATATATCATATAGACTGTAATAATCATAATACTATATTGTAGTATTTTTATTATTGTTATTATTTTTATATTTAAAAAAAAAAAAATATATATATATATATATATATATATATATAACATTGATAATATATATTTTATATTTATATAATATAAAATTAGTATAGTCAAATATACTAACATACATAGTAAAACAATTTAATCAAACTCTAAAAAACTACTTACTTAAACAAACTCTAAAACAAATTCAAGCAAATTCTTTATGCAATACACACTGATGAAATAAAAAAAAAGATCTGTTTAATATTTATCACTAATGCATCGCAAGTTAAACAATGTGGTGTCGTTAAATTGTCAAACTCAAAACCTTATGAAATGGCAATAGATTAAGCATCGGCGTTACCGCACCGGCGGTAAAAAAATTTCGGTAAAATGCGGTAAAACGCGTAATACGCATTTTTACCGCAGTGCGGTAAAAATGCGTATTACGCACTTTTACCGTATGCGGTAAAAATGCGTATTACGCATTTTTACGCTTTCTTGTAACAGAAGACGGTAAAATTGTGTAAAAATGCGTAAAATCGGTAAAAATGCGTAAAAATGCGTAAAAATGCGTAAAATGCGTAAAAATGCGTAAAAACGGTAAAATTGCGTAAATACGGTAAAACTGCGTAAAAGCGGTAAAAATCGGTAATTTCGGTAAATTGTGATAAAAGTTTGTATAAGCGGTAATTATTATGGTAAAAAATTACTTTGTTTTTATCAAGTCAGATAGTTGTTAAATAATTAATTACCCTCTAAAATTAAATTAGTCTCCTATATAAGCTTGACAAAAGTCAAGAAAGACTAACAACCTCAAAGTTCTTCAGTGATCTGATTAGTATACCAAAATCACTACCGAATCAAACCATCTTCAAGAAACAATGTCTCTTTGGAATTATTTTACCAAGCTAGACAGAGAAGAGGATAACATCTCTGGCTCTGGCAGAAAATCAGGATTTGCTGAGTGCAATAAGTGCAAAAAAGTGATTAAGCTGTCTCAAGGTAGCACCAGTGGAGTTAAAGCTCATTTAAAGTAAGTGTTTTACTCTTACTATAATTTAGTATATTTTAAACCACTGATCTCAAAATATAACTAGATAGCGTATTCTATTGTTGTTTTCGAAAAAATATTGAAGCAAAAATTGGCCTTCCAAGATGGCGGCGATCAGAGCTCTTAGCGGTGAACCGATGTACATCTAATAAGACTATTGCAATATGAAAGAAAATAATTAAACAGTTTTGAAAGAAAAACAAGACAATGAAACAAATTTTTAAAAAGTTTATAGAAATGAAATGATTTAAAAAAAATTAGACAATTAAAGAAATTGTTAATTTAAATGTTAAAGTTCAAAATATTCGATATAATTTTTTTATGTGCAATTTACGATTAAATTAATATTTATGTATAACTTATGTACCTTTTAGTTCTTAGTTACCCAATACAGTGTGCTAGAAGGTTGATAACACAACTGAATGGTAAGCGGCAGTGGTGTCTACCTACAATTTTGACAAATTTTATATTTTCAATAACGCAACATGCAGTTGTGCTACTAACCTTCTCAGGGCGTGTCTAGGGGATGTCTGCTACGTCGCTGGACATACCCAAAATATGTATCTTTATATATTTTTTCACAACTTCAATATTTTGAATAAATATGATGCGTCGGTAGATAAAAGCAAACAGAGCGAATAATTATAGCAAACTAAAGCAATAATTAAGCAAACTATACAAGGTTAATTGTTCGAACGGATGGTAAGAAGTTATTAATCCGGGATAACAGTTAGATTTACGATTTGGTATTTTATTATAGCGCTTTTCAAATCGAGAACGGTCTAAAGTTTATTAAAAAACGATTTATATATTAAACGGAGGTTGTTTTAATTTTTGACTTAAACAAATTAATAAAAAACTTGAATGGACATACCTTTTTTATTAAGTTATAAAGTACTTCTTTTTTTAAATATTTTCTTTTGTTAATTTAAAAAAAATAAAAGTTATTATTTCTTAGAGAACAAATTCCGGACTTCCATTTCAATTAAACCCTTAGTAAAGTTTTAGTCAAATTCTTTTGATATTTATCATCAGGAGAAGAAGACTACAGTTAACAACAAGCATATATTAAAATATATCAATGGACATCCCCAATTGTTTTATACAAAGCTGTGTATCTTTTTAATTACTTGCATTTTGAACAATATAAAAAGAAAGTAAGGGTTTTAAACACTAAAAATTAAATTCGGACTTACGTTTGTACATACACTAAGCCGTCTTACCTCATATATGCGTTTCTCAATGAGGAAGGGGGGGGATGCTAAAATTTAACATTTTTGGGAAGGGGTTAAAATTGCGACTTATCCAAAAAAATTCCTGTACAGGCCCCTGCTTCTAGCACAAGCATTGGGTAGTTAAGAACTAAAAGGTACGTAAGTTATATTGCAAATGCTAATTATTTTAAATTTGAGATTTCTGCACAAGTAAACAAATACTTTTTCTTCACTACTATTAAACAAACTAAATTGAAACAAACTAAAATTAAAACTCCTACTTAGTTTTACTGAGAATCTGTGTTTTATCATGTGTGCCCATAATTATGAAAGTGGTCTAAGTCAAAATTAAAAAAAAAATGAATTTATCACTTATTTCACACGACATGATTTTAAACTAAATATATTCAATGTAATTTTTACGATATCGTCAAAAATGAACCTTTAAAAAGTAGTTGTAAATACAACGTTATACGGAATTTTTAATTTATTCAAATGCGAATCATTAAATATCTCGAAATAAGAAATATGACTTAGACCACTTTCATAATTATGGGCTCATATTTATTCTAAAAAACGAAAAGCAGAAAGTTAACATACAACAAGCTATTGTAAGAATATGTTTTGTTAAATAAAAAAATATTTATACTTGAAGTTTATGTAATTATGTAATATTCCGTTATTTTTATGAAAAAAATCTTATGCTAAACAAAAAAATAGATTTTTATTTGAAACTTATCAATATTTGAGCTTAAGATATAAAATTTGATTATCATTAGTTTCTTAATTTTCATATAGCCGTTCGTTGTATCCGCCGCCTTCTTGAGAGGCCAAAACTGGCTTCGAAAAATTTTGCGTTTATATGAATAAACGAGCTGGCCCGGATAGCGATCGGGGCTAGTTTGTTTATTCATATAAACGCAAAATAAAATTAAGTTGAAATAAGGACAACGTCGAGATCTCGGTAAACGGGCTGGCTCGTTTGCCGAGCCAGCCCACTTTCCATATAAAGAGGCCCTAACTCTAAATTTTCATCAGTCAACAAAAAAATCTATTAAAATGGCTGCCCACAGTTTAAAAACAGAACCTCTGATCACGTGGTATTAGTTTAAACTTTTATAGCATTTGTTTAATAAGACTGTACTTCAGGATAAAGTAACTACTTCACGCGTTGACAAATTACTAAACAAATTACAGGTAAATAAGGTAAAGGAAATTAGTTGTCGGCACGAACAGATTTTCATCATTTTTTCAAGATAAATATTTGTAAATTTGGGAACTTTTTTCGTGTAAACAAAGTCTGTCAATGATAAAATAGATCTGTATGGATAATTTTAAAATGACTAAAAAAAGTATAGCGAAGTATAAAAAAGCTTAAATTAAATTTTTTATTAAGATCTGGTTTCATTCAACTCCTTGGTCCTTCATTCACCAGCCTTAATTTTGTGTATTTTTTTAGTATTTTTTCCGACATGTCGCCATTTTTTGCCTCGGCTACTTTATAAGCTCCATAATTTATATTCCTTAATGCATTATTTTTTTAGTAGGTGTATTTTCTTATAGACTTTTTTATAATTCATTTGATAAAGCATAACCTTTTAAAAAGTTATTCAAATTTATAATTATCTTGCAAAATGCGGTCAGATATTTCATGTTTTCGCTTTTCATATTTCATATATTATTTCAATTGTCATAATAAGCTCATAATAACCCATTTGTTTTTGTCAAATAAAAATTAGTTTATATATAGCTGGTAAATCATTTTATGTTAATATTAAATACTTAGTTATTCTTGCGGTTTGCCATAAATTGACTTTGCTAAATTCTTTAAAACTGTGACAAATTATTTTTTTCTTTATTGTATTTACATTCATTTTATGTATAAGTTATTTATCCTTTACTGTATATATTTCTGTTGTTAAACATAAAAATAGAAAATTCTATAATATTCATAAACTGGATGTCTACAGCAATATAATAGATGGAGTAATTCCCTAGACATGAAACCATTGTGCTCTAGGTAGCTACAAAACAATTTGATTTTGTATTATTTATTTTATCTCAAGTTATACATGTACTAAGGTAGTCAAGCAAATGATCTCAATTTCTTTTCATTGTCCGCGTTATTTCTTAAGGTATTAAGAATGTCTATCTATATAAAATTAAGCTTAAAACTTGGTTCTTTTGCTGTTATCTTTAATAAATGAGAGGAAGTTGAAATGACTGGTTAGACGAGTCCAAAAATTTTCGTTAAATCCGACAGACTTTAATATAATTTAATTTCTATTGCTTAAAACAAAAGATTTCTAACTATGCGCAACGAGCATGGTTCGCAAAAAAAACAATAGGTTGCACGTCCATTTCTTATATGTCCATGGTAAAATGCAACATGATAAAAAAAAAATTATTTAGAATTTTTAAAAAAACACTAATGTGTCTTGTGGTTCATGTATTTATTTTTTATGAACTATCTACTACTGAAACATTGTAATTCGCATCCTTTTAAACATATATAATTCCACTATTTTATTTCAGATCCTGCAATCCGCTATCTTTTTACCAGATGCAAAAAGTCGATAACGAAAATAAAGAGAAGAAATTTCAAGAAAAGAGGAATGCTCAGGCAGAGGCTGATAAGTCCAGTACCATAAGAAGATATTTTGGTCCTATTAATAAAAACAAAAGGCTTGATAACCTCCCACATGATGCATCATCAAGTCACCAAACAAAAATAGACGACTTTACTGAAACAATAAAGTGGCCTTCACAAAGTGCTCAACAGTTGGAATTTGATATCATCCTAACCCTTTCACTAGTTCTCTCTAACCTCCCGTTTCACGTTATTGAAACTGCTGGCTTCAAAATGCTGCTGAATTATCTTTGTCCACAAGCCAACCTAAAAAGTCCAACCACCTTATCCAAATTCAAGCTACCTATGATTTATCGCAATCTAAGACGTGATGTAAAAATGCAAATTGAGAGAGACATCCCGCATTGCGAAATGGCAGCTTTCACTACAGATGGATGGACTGCAAGAAATGGTGATCCCTTCGTCTCCCTTACATTGCATTGTGTTACCAAAGACTTTGAACTCAAAAACTTATCTTTGGATTGCCAAAACTTTATTGGGAGACATACAGGGGTTTTGCTTGCACAAGGAATAGACCACATGATTTCTCAATTTCCTGGTCTTCAGAGGGAAGACCTTTACAAAGTGGGTGTTACTGATGCTGCAGCCAACATGAAGAAAGCAATCACGGAAAGCAAAGAGATCAGTGATCATCTAACCTGTGCCGATCATCTGCTCAACACTTGTTTAACAAAGGCTGTAGAAAAATCAGAAGGAATCAATGGTATAATTAAGAAATGTAAAGGACTTGCTCAAAGGACCCACCAAAGTTCATTAGACTGGCAGGACATCAAGAAAGCGTGCGTGGAAGCAAATATAGAACCAGTAAAGATCATTCAGCCAATTGTAACAAGATGGAATTCTAACTTTATGATGCTTAAGTCAATCCTCAGATTGAAGGCTGGTTTACTGGTTGCTCTAGAAACTCTAAACAAACCAGATCTTCAAAGTTTGATTCCGGATGAGTTAGAGTTTATTAGTATTTACAACATTTTACCATTTCTGGCAGAATGTAAGCGATGCTCTGATTCCTGGTCTTCTGAAAATCTAGTGACTATGCATAAAGTTCAAAAAGACATATTAAATCTCCACTTGCTTTGCAAAAGAACCATAAATGACATTGAAGAGCGTGACCCTCAAGTTGCAGAGTGCCTACACAACTTCATGAAAGAATTTGAGAAGGGTTTACCTAATTATGGCGTTGGAGTCAAATACTATAGTGTGGGTTCACTTCTGCACCCATATTATAGAGGATATACACTCAAAAATATTGCAAACAGTGAGGAAGGAAGGGAAGCCGCCATCAAGGAATTGGTTGACAATCACCCAACCACAATCCAGTTCTGCGAGTCATTGCTTGATGATCATACTTCGCTAGAAACATCAGATCTTGACGAAACAATGGATCCAGTGGACCTTGAGTTTTTGAAAGACAGGAGGCAGGTTTCAGCGCATCGCCCTGGGACTTCACAGCCTAGCCAATCAAAGCTCAAGCCACCCTTGATGCTTGAATTTGAAAAGTATCAGACTATGGCCTTACCTGAAAGGGATGTGGATGCTTTAGAATGGTGGAAGCAAAATAAAAATGAGTTACCTTTGCTAGCTGGTCTGGCTAGAAGTTACTTGGCTATACCTGTGACTTCTGCTTCATCAGAAAGAATGTTTTCAGTAGGAGGTAGGACAGTTACTGATTTTAGACATAATGTAAAACCAGAAAACACTAGCATGTTAGTTTTTGTGAGTCAAAATTACGCAAGGGTTCCTTCTAACCTCAACGATTGGGAAAAAACTTGCGAAGAAGAGCCGTATGAATTACCACATGTCACACCACCAACTAAGAAGACTCACCAACAGGGAAAATTACATAGTCAAACTGAAACTAAAAAAAGAGGTGCACTTGAAAAGGCTTCTCCAACTTTATCAGATACTCAAACTGGTCCTGAACCTAATAAGCAACAACAGCTACAGTTAGATACTCAAGAGAGTCAAAGGACTCTAGCTCAACAAGAAGGGTATGAAGTGACTCAAGGTAAAGACCAAACTCAAAGTGTCTCTTTGTTTATTCCAATGACACTCCAGCACAATCAAAGTAGAATCAAAAAAGCAAAATTAGGTAATATAATGAAGTCGAATTAGAAGGGGAATGAGAAAAAAAAGTACAGAGCATCTGAGCTTGCAAACATTTTATTAGAGACAGATGATGATATATCTGATGATTAATTTTTTATCAATAACTTGTTTGTTTAAAACTGTAAATGTAATATTTACTAATAGAAATACAAAAAGCAATTTAAAGTATCTTTTTTTAGTTTTTCGGTAATCAGCAAAAAAAGAGGTAATTTGTGATAAAATGCGGTAAATCGTGATAAAAAGCGGTAAAAAGTGATAAAAACGGTAAAAAGTGATAAATGCGGTAAAAAGTGATAAATGCGGTAAAATTGCGTATTACGCATTTTTACGCAAAATTACCGCGGTAATTACGCATTTTTACGCATTTTTACGCTTTTTACGCAGATTTACGCATTTTTACGCAAATTTACGCAAATTTACGCATTTTACGCAAATTTACGCATTTTTACGCATTTTACGCAAATTTACGCATTTTTACGCATTTTTACCGACGGTGCGGTAACGCCGATGCTTACAATAGATGGCCTATCAATGGCTCGTAAAGTCACGCATGCGTATTTGAGTTCTCAAAATGCATATCGAACGGTGAAACTCATAATATAGACGTTGAATTAACGTTGATTCAACGTCACGTTGAATCAACGTGACGTTGAATCAACGTTGATCGTTTTCAACGAATTTTCAACGTTGATAAAATGTTGATTTTTGGTTATATGACGTAGCGACTAAAAATCAACCGTAAATCAACGTTAAAATTACGTCGTGTGTCCACTGGGTAATAATAGATTAGTTGGAGGGAGAGCGAAGCTAAAAATGGTAATATATTGTTGTACAGCCTTTGTAGCATAAATATTCTAGTGGCAAATCAAAATGACGTTTTGGGGTGAAAAAGAAAAATTTTGAAACATTATTTGTAAGCTTTAAAAGCTGTAATTAAAATAGATTACTCACTAAAAAATTGAATGGATTAGTTTTTAACAAATTTTCGAACTATCAAAATGTAGTATCACAACAATAATAATGATCTAGGTAAAATAATGGTTTTATGAATGCCTTGACAGTAGATATAATATCAAAGTTTTAGAAAATCTCTATTAAATACCTATTTGAAAAAATATCTATTTGAATCTTGTTTTAGCTTCCCCCGTTAAGCTATAGGTTTGTTTTTAAAAAACGTTTTTTCGCAAAGAGTTTATTAAATCTCTCCAGGATTTTACTTAACGTTGAAACATTTTTCTTGGATTTAAAAACAGTTTGTTGTATTTAAAATAACGGAATATAAAATGCTTTTTTCGTAAATCTTGCAAAATTATTATTTCTTATTTAGAGATTTATTAATTCAATTGTAACCAAGAGATTTTTAGATACTTGCAACAGAAATCAAAGTTACGCAAGGTCCCACGGACTTGGCGTAAAACATAAACAGAAGGCGGACTTAAGGAGCCAAAACATCGTATTAGGCCCACACAAAGTTTAGTATCAGGAAGAAATTAGTATTAATTTAGGTTTCTTTCTAGCTACGTAGCTAGGAAGTAACTCTGAAGCACTAACTTAATGGTTTATTACCGTTTTACGTCTGGTATGGACGGGTTGCTTTGAGATCTCTGAACGCAGAACACAGATGCGACTGCGCTATGAACTTCGATCAGTTATCAGTTTTGATCTCATATAACTGCTCTTCAAAAAAATCAACTCAAAAAAATCAACATAAACTAATTTTAAATTTTTTTTTTTTTTTTTTTTTTAGTTTACAATTATTAATCGTTATATAACAATACATGAACTTGGTATCTGAAAGAAGATCCAAAAGATCTTGTCGTCAGAACCATATAAAATATATCAAACGCGTATATATAATATAATAAAAATACAATTGATTTAATAATTATTAACAATGTAGAATAAACAAAAACAGAAAATAATTTTACATTTCAAAAATATTTATATATATTGTCAGTAGAAAGAATAAAGTTTTTTAACCTAGTTTTAAAAACAGAAAACGAAATTGACAAATCAAAATTTGGAACAACAATTTTGTTCCATAAATACGGTGCTCGATAGTTTATGCAAAAATGATTAAACTTGGTTTGACAAAAGGGTTCAATTATTAAATTATTAATTAAATCAGTAAATATTGCTTGCCAATTTAAAAGTATCTTTTAATAGGAGCAAACTCTATTTTTTAGCAAAGGTGCAAACTAAAATATTTTAGTGTGATTAAAAAGAACTGTTTATCATCTTAGTTTGCCGTTACAAAAATATTCAAAAAGTTCTGAAAACAAGACCTTAACCAATAACACCGTGGCTGCTTTAAATTAACTGTTACTATAAAAATGATTGAAAAATCGCGTTTTAAAATCGTTTTCCTTCCAGCTATATTATAGACGTATAATACGGTAGGAAGATGAATATATATTTTTTTTATTTAAATTTTATATTTTACTTGGAAAAATTTTTTTTTTTTAATTTTTTTTTATTTGCCGTCTAAATATATACAATCGATAATTTTATTTACATCACTCTATTACTTATTTACTAAGGTAAACTGATCAAATTCAAGCTACTATGCATTTATTATTTAAAAAAATAAATTCGCATCGCGTAATATAAACAAACAAATTTGGATTTAAAAGGTTACGATGAATATAATTTATAAAGAATTTATAAAGGTTACGATGAATATTATTATATAAAAATTTTCACAATAATAACATGTGTTTAGCCATCAATTTTTTAGATGCTAGCTGAAAGACCTATTTTTGGCCATTTGAAATTAATTCCTTTTGTATATAGAAATTCACAAGTTAAAAGAATTGTTGATGAATTTACAAAATACACATAAATGCAATTACAGATTCAACAATATTATTTTCCTACATTACTTGCAATTCGAGCGATTTACAAAAGTTTCAGAACTTGAATGAAATCATAAAAACTCTAAATATACCAAACATTACAGTTATGTAAAATTTTCAAAAGGGGCTCGGCAATAAAGTTAAATGTGCCTTTTTTTACAAATACCGAATTACTACTCATGCGCTGAGCAGGCGGAGTCGGGATTTGAATATGCAATCCTACTGCCAATAATAATTCGGAACTGTTTAGCAGCGCTATAACCAACTGAGCTATCCTGGCAATCCGTAATTTACTAACCAGATATATAGATAGCATGATCTATAAGATTTATATGTCTTATTGCCAAGCCCTTTGATAAATTCCGTAAATGAAAAGTTCAATTTAAAAATAAACAATTGTGTTGCTTATTTTTAAGCTTGCAAATAAGCAAGTTTTTTTTTTTTTTTTCAGTATTAAACTTCAAAACACAAAACAAAAGGGATCAAAAAATAAAAAAGAATTACAACACATATCAAACAATAAACAATATTTAAAAAATTTGACATAAACAAATTTAAAAAGTTACAAAGTGCATTAAAGGTACTTTTACACAATTAAAAAAGTGAAAATCTTGAAAATTAAATTTTTTTTATTATAACTGCTTTAAGATCAAAATTTATCACAGAATCTTAATTTGTCATCAAAATTTAAAAAAAAAAAAAAATCGAGGTTATTTAAATTTATCTTAACATTGGTAAAGATTTTTACTCTTGGCAACGCACTTAGCAACCATGTTATGGAATTATAACACCTCTATTGCAAGTTATTTCAAGTACAAATTCATCCCATTTTGTTTTTAAGTACTCTTTATGCACTTATGAAAAACTAAGTACTCTTTATGCAAAACTTAAAAAAAAAAGAAATTATGTCAAGACAAGCTAGAATAATGTCTCGATGACCAAACGCAAAATGTGAATGAGTGTTTAAATGGAATTATTTGGACACGCTGTCCCAATTTTTTTAATTTTTTTTTTTTTTAATTTTATTCAGGTGCCCTAAGAAGTCCTTATGGTCTTATCACAGAGCAACGCGGATGAGCATTTAATTGGAAGTTCATGATTCCTTCCGAACCGATGTTGCAAAACTTGCCCAGGGGTGGGGTTTGAACTAGGGATCTTTTGTTTCTGAGGTAATTGCGCTACCACTGCACCACGGCTGCTCATTGTAACAGAAAATCTGTTCCTTGTACCAGAAAGGTACTTATAATTAGTATTAGACGATGTTTCGTCTGACTTTTTTTTTCCCGTGAACTTTGGAAAGTCACTTCCCGAAGTTCACGGGAAAAAAAGTCAGACGAATTATCGTCTAAATTAGTATGTGTTCTGCCATCATAATTTTTAATGACGGTATTAATTGTATTGGAAATGTTTTTGATTGATTTAAGGTGGTACATCCACATATATCCACCATATCCATATATATATCCACCATATGGTGGTATTCCACGTGAAAGTGTTTTTTAAAAAATGCATTAAAAAGTGGCGATAATAGAGCTTTAACTCATTGTAAATAGCCATCCAAAATTTTAAAAACACTGAGAAAAGTAAAGAGGTCTAAAAAAAAGTTTATATTTGAAAAAAGAAAAATAAAGGAGCCAATCCTATAATTCTGGATCCCATTGAGTTAGTTCTGTTTTGTTTTATTTTAATAGATCTGATCTGATTTTTAAAACTGTTTTTTCACAGAACATATTTTTTGTTGTTTTGGTTATACCGTTTACATAATAATATCTTCACTAATACTTTATGAAACTTCTTGAAATTTTCCACAAATATTCGTTACTAATATAGCTACAAAATGACCCGCATTGAAGAGTCTCGCTTATTCAGATTTTTACTTTTGAAATTTTGAATAGGCGAGTAAAACTGTGAAAATCACCAATTCTTATAAAAATGACTATATTTTTGCAAGTTTTGATAGTTTGAACGTTAATATGGCACAGATTGTAGTTTACATTATTATAAAACAACTAGGCAAATTTTAAAGTTTAAACAGTCACCCTATGATAAATAATTGTATAAACGGTTTTGCCCTTTTTTGGGAACAAAACCAAAATACAAATTTTTTTTTGCCTTCATTCTTCCTATATTTGTAATTTATGTTAACTATATTTGTAATTTATGTTAACTATATTTGTAATTAATGTATTTTAAGAAAAAAGTTGTTTAATCGTATTGAAGTAAGGAAGTGTATCGTTGTCTAACTGTATAGATGTGATTGTATTGAAGTATTGTGTAGAAGTAGTTTGTTTGTTTTTTCAATATTAAACTTCAAAACGCAAAACAAAAGTCTAAGGATTAAAAAATAAAAATAATAACAACACATATTAAACAAAGACATAAATAAATTTAAAATTTTACAAAGTGCATTGAACTCAATTAAAATACTTTTTATGTTATAGATCAGTCATAAAGGTATATTGCAAATTCAGAAATAGTTTTGTGGAAAATCATACTTTAGTAATAACAATCAGTTGCAAGTATTTTATTCCACGGCTTTGGCCCTCTAATTAATATTTTAAAAAAAACTCAGTTGCCGCAAATAAATTTTGGGTTGTAAAAAGGCTGGTTCTATTTTTTCAATTTGCATTACAATGTTATCCTTAAGATCTGATAAATAAAAATACAATCTGACTCGGTCAAGTAGAAGTCTTATCATCAAGCCCCTTCGTGAAATAGAGAAAAATACAATTTTACAAGTTCTAATATTATACAAAAGAGTGAATCTAAAAAGTTTGAAAAATAAATAAAAAATTAGAGTTTAAAAAAATTTATAAAGTTTGCAAAACAGAAAAACTTTTTTAAATAAAATAAAAAAATAAAAAGTTTACGAGTCGGTACATATACGTAACGTAATAAAACAAAGAGTAGATAAGGATATAATAAATATTATACAAATACTAATGCTAGATCCAAAACTTTTGCTCTCATTAAGATAAATTAGTTTTGTGTTTAAATAATGAAAAAAAAATTTTTAAACTTGAGTCTGAAAAGAAAACATAAGTGTCATCAATAAAAAAATATAATTTAGTACTTTTGAGGATAAAAATAAATATCATTTATATAAATTAAAAACAGCAAAGGTCCAAGTATTGATCCTTGTGGAACTTATTGATTCAAATCGTGTGCGTGTTAAATCATATGGTACTCCTTATTAACGATTTTCTAAATAACATTGCAGCCACTTTAAGTAAGAGTGAACTACTCCATAATTGCGTAGTTTATAGATAAGAATCTTGTGGTTGACAGTATCAAATTCTTTAGATACATATAGAAAAATTCCGAGTGTAACTATTGTTTTCAAAACCCTTCAAAATTTGATTCGCAAGATCAGTTATTGCATGTTTCGTGAAATGGTTTTTGTGAAAATTAAACTGTTTATGTTATTTTTTTGAAAATAATTGTACAGTCAGTTGTGAATAATACGCTCTAGTATTTTAGAAAAACAGGAAACTATGGAAATTAGTCTATAGTTAGATTTTATCGATTCATCAGCTTTTGTATATCGAATTTTTTTTTGCTAATTTTAATTGGACAAGAAAAATGCCGTCTTTTAGAGAAAGATTATTTATAAACAGTTGTTTCTCTCTAATATGTGAGATTGCTTTTACAACATCAGGGTTAATCTCATCCAGTCCTGCACTCTTGTTATATTATTTTAAATAGCAAATTTGTTTTCAACACACTTATCGCTAGCCAAAGTTCATCAACTGGAAGCTCCCATTCATCCATGAATAAATTTGATTTTTTCAAGAAAGATTCAAATGATTATTTCCCCTCAGGAATTGCACCGGTTAGTTTTTCCCTATATTGATAAAAAGTTCATAAAGTATTTCTGCTATTTCATTATTTTCGAAAGCATCTCCTCTATTATCATCTCTTTGCAATCTATTTGGCAAAATATCAGTTTTCATTCATCCCACTCCTGTTATTTTTTTAATAGCATTACATGTGTTTTTTTGTATTTCGAAATGTTTTATTAAGCAATTAAGAATAGTAATTTTTTTGTTTAGATTGCTTTTTCAACTTTTCAAAGTTTTTAACTTTTTTTTATATTTATGCTATCTTATTTCCTTTTTGTTTTTTTCTTTATTTTTAGAAATTTTTGGTACAGTTTTTGTTTCTTTTTTGACAAAGTTTTTTTTATTTTTTATTTTTTTGCAGGGGTGGCAGAATTTGTAATCATAAAAACTAGGGTAGTGGTATCTGTTTTAATAATACCACTTTGATATAACTATTACTATTAATTAATTGTAATAATACTATCGCTAACTGATTCATGTTGGTTTGTTAATCATGGTGAAAATGTTATATTGCAAAAGTGTATTTATTAAACGTGTATATTTATTTTAATATTCAAAAAATTCAAATTAAAAGTACGTAATAAGTATCGGCGTTACCGCACCGTCGGTAAAAATGCGTAATTTTGCATGAAATGCGTAAAAATGCGTAAATTTGCGTAAAATGCGTAAATTTGCGTAAATGCGTAAAAATGCGTAATTACCGCGGTAATTTTGCGTAAAAGTGCGTAATACGCAAATTTACCGTTTTTATCACTTTTTACCGCTTTTTATCACAACTTACTGCTTTTTATCACAATTTACTGCTTTTTTTGCTGGTTACCGAAAAACTAAACAGGGATTATTTAAATTGCATTTTGTATTTCTTTTAGTAAATTTTACATTTACAGTTTAAATAAACAAGTTATTATCAAAAAATTAATCATCAGATGAAATCAGATGAAATCATCATCTGTCTTTAATAAAGTATTTGCAAGCTCAGGTACTCTTTACTTTTTTTTCTTATTCCCTTTCCAATTCGACTTCATTATATTACTTAATTTTGCTTTTTTACTTCTACTTTGTTTTTGCTGGAGTGTCATTGGAATAAACAAAGACAAATTTTGACTTTGGTCTTCACCTTGAGTCCCTTTATACCCTTCTTGGTGAGCTAGAGTCCTTTGGCTCTCTTGAGTATCTAATTGACGCTGTTGTTGCTCTTTAGGTTCAGGACCAGTTTAAGTATCTGATAGAGTTGGAGAATTTTTTTTCAAGTGCGCCTCTTTTTTTAGTTTCAGTTTGACTATGAGATTTTCCCTTTTGGTGAGTCTTCTTAGTTAGTGGTGTGACATGTGATAATTCATATGGCTCTTCTTCGCAAGTTTTTTCCCAATCGCTGCGGTTAGTAGGAACCCTTTCGTAATTTTGACTCACAAAAACTAACATGCTTCTGTTTTCTGGTTTTACATTATGTCTAAAATCATTAACCGTTCTACCTCCTACTGAAAACATTCGTTTCAGTAGTAGATAGTTGATAAAAAATAAATACATGAACCACAAGAAAATTTTTTGATGGTGGTGGATATAAGTTTCAAAAAATATATTTTTTGTTTAGCATAAGATTTTTTTCATTAAAATAACGGAATATTACATATTTACATTAGTTTCAAGTATAAATATTTTTTTATTTAACAAAACATATTTTTACAATAACTTGTTGTATATATTGACTTTCTGTTTTTTGTTTTTTAGAATAAATATAATAAAATAAACAACAAATTCTTAGTAAAACTTAGTACGAGTTTTAATTTTAGTTTGTTTAATAGTAGTGAAGAAAATGTTTTTGTTTGCTTGTGCAGAAATCTCAAATTTAAAATAACTTGCATATGCTTTATAATTTATGTACCTTTTAGTTCTTAACTACCCAATGCTTGTGGTAGAAGGTTAGTAACACAACTGCATGTTGTGTTATTGAAAATATAAAGTTTGTCAAAATTGTCGGTAGACACGACTCCGGCTTAGCATGCAGTTATGTTGTCAACCTTCTAACACACTGCATCGGGTAACTAAGAACTAAAAGGTACATAAATTATAGATAAAAACTAATTTAATCGTATATTGCACTTAAAAAGTATACCGAAACTTTTTGGAAAAAAAATTAAAGCCAATTTTTGGCTTCAATTTTTTGTCCAAAAAATGGCTTCAATTTTTTGTCCAAAAAATGGCTTCAATTTTTTTTTCAAAAAAACAATAGATTACGCTATCCAGATATATTTTGAGAGTGGTTTAAAACATACTAAATTATAGTAAAACACTTACTTTAAGTGAGCTTTAACTCCACTGGTGTTACCTTGAGACAGCTTAATCACTTTTTTGCATTTATTGCACTCAGCAAATCCTGATTTTCTGCCAGAGCAAGAGTAGTTATCCTCTTCTCTGTCAAGCTTGGTAAAATAAGTCCAAAGAGACATTTTTTTTCACGATGGTTTGATTTTGTAGTGGTTTTGGTATACTAATCAGATTACTGAAGTAAGAACTTTGAGACTGTTAGTTTTTCTTGACTTTAGTCATTATGTATTATTATAGTATTATGGAGTAAAAAATAATAACTTACTTTGGTTCAAAGGCTATTTGACCAATAGAATGCAATTTATCCAATATGCGCAAAAACAAACAATTCCATATGCTGTAACTTGTGGTGTCCCCTAGGGCTCCATTTTAGGACCCTTATTATTCTTAGTATATGTAAATGATTTAACTTTAGCAACACATTTCTTAAATTGTATTCTTTTTGCAGATGACTCAAATCTTTTTTATTCCCACAGAGATATTAAAACACTTTTAGAAACAGCTAACGAAAAGTTGGGTAAGGTTAATGAATGGTTTACAAGTAATAAACTAATCTCTCTAAATGTGGATAAAACCAAATTTATTTTATTTCATAAAGTAAATAAATTAGAAAATATCCCTATAAAACTGCCAAATCTAATAATCAATAACGCTAACATTAAAAGAGAAACTTCAGTTAACTTTTTGGGCGTAATATTAGATAAACATTTACGCTGGAGTGATCATATAAAAAGTATTGAGAAAAAATTATCAAAAAATATTGCCATGATATATAGGGCTAAACCATTTCTGAATAATAAATTTTTAAAAAGCTTATATTTTTCTTTCATTCATTCTTATATTGTAATATTGCATGGGCAAGTACAAATCATACAAAACTAAAAAAATTGTACAGTAAACAAAAACATGCCTGCAGAATATTATTTGGAGCAGATAAAATTGTACCATGCGAGCCTCTTCTGCGTATACTGGGCGCGTTAAATGTTTATAAAATAAACTTACATCAAGTTTTAATGTTTATGTATAAAACAAAAATGGGACTATCTCCTAAAATATTTCAGTCCTATTTTGAAAAAGTAGTGCATATATACCCGACAAAATTTTCAAATAATAACTACATTGTCCCTAAATATAATTCAAAACAAATTACATATTCAATTCAATATCGTGGACCCTATTTGTGGAAAAAGTTTCTTAATATTGCAAATACGAAAAAATTTAGTATACATCAGTTTAAAAATGAATGGAAAAAGGTATTATTACTTATGGATTTTAACATATCCGATTTTAATTGCCTCTTTTAAACTAAAATTCAATTATATAAAATGTGTCTCAGAATTTATAAACTTTTTTTGTTTGTTTGTTTGTTTTTTCATTATTTCAGTTATAGTGTTTCCTCTAATCTTAAAAGTTATTGCTGAAATCTTAGTTCTTCAACATTTTACTTAACTATTAATGAGTTGTTATTTATTTTACTTTTAATTAAATTGGTTTTAAAATATACATATATAAAACGGTTTTTTTAAATTAAGTACTCTATTATTTTGAATTTTTTGTTCTTTATTTAAATATTACTTTATTACAAATTGTTATAAATTTTATTTTCATATTTTTCAAGAAATACTTTGTATAATATACGTATATAGTGTGGCTCTTGAAAATACGTGCTCTTTAATTAATTAATTTATTTTTTGTTTTTCTTTTTTACTTTTCTTTCAGTTTTTCTTGTTTACTTGATTATTATTTTTAACATGAATATTGTTCTTGAAGTACTTGAAGTATTTTTTAAACTAATTTTTATTTATGTTTACAAATATAATTTTTAATAAATAGTTTGTAAAGTATAAATATATTATCCGGCCATTGTAAATACGTACGATTATGGCTCGGCGATAAGACAAAATAATGTCTTCTACTTGCCCCGCCAGTTTTTTTATTTATAAACCTTGTAAATTGTAAAAGTTATTAAACGGCGAAATAAATAAATAAAAAAAATAAATAATAAAAAAGCTTATATAGGAGGCTAGTTTAATTTTAGGAGGTAATTAATTATTTAACAACTATCTGACTTGATAAAAACATAGTAATTTTTTACGCTATTTTGCCATGATTAATTACCGCTTTTACTAACTTTTATCACAAATTGCCGGAATTACCGACTTTTACGCAGTTTTACCGTTTTTACGCAACTTTACCGTTTTTACCGATTTACGCTTTTTTACGCAACTTTACCGTTTTTATAATAAAAAAGCATTTTTATTACAAAATGCGTAATATGTATTTTTACCGCATACGGTAACAATGTATATTACGCATTTTAACGCAGTGCGGTAAAAATGCGTATGACGCGTTTTACCGCATTTCACCGAAATTTTTTTACCGTCGGTGCGGTAACGCCTATACTTAGTACGTAATAAGTAAACGTGTTTTTTTACGAGCTATGGTAGCAAGTAATTTAAATGGTTTTCAAATTGATTGTAATTATCATTTGGTGGTCTATATAATTCTGTTATAAATGTATTTTTATTTGTTTTATTAATTATTTCAATAAATGACTCACAATCAATCTCATTTACTCTGAGGTTATCTACATGCTTAAAAGTCAATGAGTTTTGGACAAAAATAGATAGGCCCCCGCCAATACCGTTTTCTCTCGGTTGTTGGATGGCTTTATATCCTGATAGTTGAAAGTTAGAGTTAATCCTGTCTCGATGGTACCAAGTTTCTGTCAGATAATTCTAAATGCGTTATTTCTGTTATTTAACATAAATTTTAAATTTTCCAATTTTTTATTTATGCTTCTAATGTTTAAATGTAATAATGACAAATAAGATGACGAAGAATTAAGAACATGTTTAACATCGTGAACATTGTAAGATGTCGTTTCTACTGAAATTTGGTCACAAAAGTTATTTTTTTTATCAGCGTCATTAATTATGTTTAGTGTGTTTTTTCTTCTTGTTATGTCAAAAGCATTAATATTGTTTGCTTCCGCTATTTTAACCATAATAACTAGAAATATTATTTAAAACATAAAAACACAAAAGAAAATAAATTTTAAGCAATCTTTAACTACTAATTTATAATAAATAACGACAGAATATTTACCGTTAGTCTTTTGAGTTTGCATTTCTTCAAAGTGATTTTTTTGGTTAGGTATCTAAAGAGTAGTCCTCATTTATAAATATTTCTTTTAATTTTTTTGAGTTCTTTTATATATTAATTATATCTTTATAGTTTAGTTGTTTTATTACGATTAATCGAGGTCCAGTTTTTCCGGTCCAATGTGCCTTTTTAATGACTACACCATTTGCATTTAGTTTGTTTTCAAAAATAATTAGAACCTTTTCTTCAGATTGATTAAAACTTTGAAATTAACTTTCAGGTATCCTTTGCAAATTGTTTCTTAAGTCGAACTTTTAGTTATCACAAATTATTTTTGTGCCATGCTAGACAAGAATAAAATGAGGATAGAAAACTAGGAAAGAATAATTTCAGAACAGAATGTTTTATGATAGAAATAAAGAAACCTTACTAGAAAAGAATTTTTACAAAAGAATATTTTTTTGGCAGAAATTTTGAAAAGAAACTTGAAATACTTTCTAAGAAAGAATATTTTTTAATAAACGTAAACAACTTGCTTGGAAAGAATTTTATTTAATAAGTGCGAAAAACTTGCTAGGAAAGAATTTTATTTAATAAATCTAAAAAACTTGCTACGACAGAATTACCATTTATAATAAAAGTGAATCACTGATGAACGATTCAGAAATTTCAGATAATCTTTATTATTTCACAAAGATTTTGTTAGAATTAGATTATACTTATAATCTATAATGACGATTAAATGTCAAATATTCAATTAAAAATCATAACTGTAATTACCAAATTGCGCGCAAATTCTTTCTTAAAATTTCATTGCTAGCACTTTTTTAAAACTTCTTTTCTAAAATTTCTTTGCTAGTACGTTTTTCCAATTTTCTTTGCTAGAAAGAAAATGACTTTTACTTGTGCGATTTCTATCCTAAAAAAGTCTTTGCTAGCAAGTTTTTCATTTTTCTTTGCCAGAAAGGGTATATGTATTTCTTTCTTCTTTTCTATCCTTCAATTATTCTATCCTAAAAAGTATGTTTTTTTCTATCATAGCAAGAATTTTCATGTTTCTTTCCTAGAAAGGCTTTCCTGAATTCTTGTCTAGAACCAGCCACCAAATTATTCTTACGCATTAATTGCTAAAAGCTTTTGTAAAAAAAATTTCTTCAATTTTATTGATTTTTTCTTTTTGGGTACCTTGTGAAAAAGTAATTATGTTTTCGATATCTTTTTCACTGTACTCAATTTTTGAGACTGTCATTTGTTTTTACCAATTCAAATTTCCTGAAATTATTTTCATTTTGTAAAGTTTTGCGCGTTTCTTTAATTTCTGTTAATTCTTTCAACATTCCATCTAATATCTAGTTAAGCATTTATTTTGATTTGTTTTGAATAACGAATTAAAAGTTTTTTGAATAATATTTTATATTAATTGAACATTAAATAAACATTAAAATTAAAAGCTAATTAATGTTTATTTGGCAGATGTTTAATATATTTAGCTTAGTAAATAAAGATTGCGAGGGTGCATAGCGGCTTTCATTGGATATATTTCTGATTGCATTAAACAAATTGAATTTAAAAAAGGTTTTGCCCTATAAAGTAGACTAATGCTCTTTGATATTTTATTTTCAGTATATTTTATATGACCTCTTGATGTTACATTTTTGTCAATGAGTACTCCTAGAAACTGTTATGATTTTCTTTTCATTTTTGTAATTGTTAATACAAAGATTCGGAAGTTTTAATTTTCTCTCGTTCATAATAGCAATTGAAAAAAGTATTTTTTGTTTTAATTAAATTTAGAGATAATTTGTTTGCTCTAAACCATTCAGCAAGGTATAGTATAGTGAACGGAAACTTTCGACTTCGGCCGAAACCGAAACCGAAATTTCTGCTTCAACAGTTTTTTTACTTTTCCTGTTTCAGCCGAAATTTCGGTTCAAACCGCAACCGAAATGAACCGAAACTTTTAAAAGTTTTTTTTTAAGTTTAATATAGAGTGGAATCATGACTGTTTCCTAATTGTAATTGTTTGTTAGTAAATCATTTTTTAATTATAACAATTGTAAAAATTTTAATTGAAATCACGTTACATAATAGTTTTAAGTTACTCTTCTCAAATCATTCTTAAAATGAATTAACATTTAAGTAAAGCAACCCAAACCAATAGTTTCATCAAAATTTTCTCAGTGCTAAATTTTACAATTGAAAATAATCGATAAAAAACTGGTTTATGGAATCATTTTACCGTGACAGTTAGTGATTTCAAATACGGAGCTTGCAATTTGAAAATATCTTGTGGATCGCACAATCCAAAACTTCAATCACTTAGCGGACTTTCATCACATTTAAGAAGTGGTTTACTCTAAAAAATATCCTAACTGAAAAAGCAACACAACTACCGGAAATCCTATAAATCTCAAAAATTGATTCAAAGTTTAAAGAAGGTCTGAAGTTTCTTGTGCTTCGGATATATTTTTGCGTCACGGTAGTGAAGGAGGCGTGAACTTCCTGGTTAAATGCACTTCCGCGGTGCTCTGTGACAAAACCTATAGGTCTTCTTTGGGCACCTAAATAACAAAAAAAAGAAAAAAAGGTTTATAGATTTATATTAGAAAATAACACTAAAAGCAAAGTTTGGTTTGGCAAAAGTAGCAAAGAGATTCCTTAGACCTCCACCAACATCTGCCGAAGTTAAAAGGTTGTTTTTAACTGCTGGAGAAATTCTTTCAAATGAAAGAAACAGACTTTTGCCAGAAAACATGAAAAAAAATGTATTTCGCAGAGAAAATACTTCAATTGTTACCTTTAATTATTGAAATGTCTTGACATATTATAGTTTTCATCAAACTATGTTACATGGTGATTGGTTAGATATATGTAAAATAGTTTTTTTTTTTTGATTTAATTCGGTGATCATAAAAGGTTCAGGGATTTTAAACATTCATTTTCAAATTTCGGCCGAAATTTCGGTTTTGGTTTCGGCTACGGCTTTACTGAACCAAAATTTCGGTACTTTCGGTTTCGGCTCAAATTTCGGTTTCGGTCGATCGCTAAGGTATAGTAGTTCTATTTTTACATTTAATATCATTGTGAGCATAAATAGATTAGTATGATCTGCAAACAAAATTGCGCCTAATACATTACAAGATTTGCTAAGATTATTGATATATATTAGAAACAAAAGCGGTCCTGATATAGTTGTTTGTGGTACTCAACAAGATATATTCATCATACTAAAACTACTAAAGTATATTTATTTTTATCAAAAGATTTAAGAATATTATAGCAAGATAAAAAATTACCTGGTCAGTAAGGTGACTTTTTTTGTATCCAAATTGTTCATTATAAAGGATGTTATTATTATCTAAAAGGTGGTACTGTTTATACATAATATGTTCTAATATTTTCGAGAAGCAAGGTAATATTGTAATAGATCTATAATTTGCGATACAAGTTGCATTTCTAGATTTCAGAACTGGAATCACGCTTGCAACCATTTGTTTATCGGGAAAGATTCTTTGTTCTAAAGAAAGACGGAAAATGTACAAAAGCGGAGTTTTTTAAGTAAAATATCGATTTAATTATTACATTGCTACTAACATCATCTACTCCATTATCTTTATTTAATCTTAGTTAATTTTACAGCATCAAACTGTTCTTTTTCAGATAACTTATTATTTTCTATAAGATCATTATTTGAAGTTAAATATGATTCGAAGCTAGTTTTACTGTTTTTTACTTTTGAAGCCAAACTTGGCCCCGTATTAAAAAACGTATGATTGAAAGAATTAGAGATTAAAGGATCATTAGTAATTTGAATATTATTTAAATTAAGTATTTTGGGAAATCCATTTGTGTTTATGCTTTTTTTACCTATGATCTCTTTTGTTAAGCGCCACATTTTTGTACATCATTTTTGTACATCATTTTTGCTCAACATTTGTGTACATCATTTTTTTTGCAGTTAAGTTATTGGTTAGTATAACAGGTTTTACTTTTTTGATTACTTTATAAACATTTCGAATACTTTATAACTGTTTCGAAGGGCCGTTTGTAATTTTTATATTTTGTTTCGTTTTCATAAGGACTTTTTCTTGTAAACTTTTCGTATAAGCGTTGCTTTTTTTTTGTTGTTGATGACTTAATTGTTCCCGTTTTTATCCAATGTTAAATATCAATCAATCGATCAATCCAAATATTTTGTTGGGATTTAGTTTTGATAAACTTACTAATAATTGGGAAAGCTTCGTTATAGTGGCTTTGAAATGCTCTGAAATAATAAGCTCGCTCTGCATTTTTAAATCTTAAAATTGTTTCTCAATTTGTTGTGGATAACAGATTCATAAAAACCATAAAAGATGAATCATTAATTATTTGCCTTTTAATTTTAATTTTTTCAGATATTTTGTTGATGTTTTTTGTGAAATTATAAAAATCGGAAAATGGTCTGAAATCCCAGTCTTAACTTTTATGTTTTTGAATTTATTAATTATGATTTGATCAACCAACATAGGACTGTTTTTTGTTATGCAAGTTGGTTTGATAATTGTTGGAATGAAACCATTTTGAAATATATTTATGGTAAAATTTCTGACGTTTTTATTTTTTTTATAATCGAGTACGTCGAAATTGAGATCGCCAATAAAATAAATTAGTTTGCCATAAATGATTGGCGAAAGAAACTATCACTCAAATGTCCATCAAAGTCCACTTGGAATTATGCGCATATTTGCATGAGGTATAATTATGCCAGTTATAAAATTCTAATTGCGCGAACTTTAAAGAGGCTCTTAAAGGAACACAAAAATCGAAACGATTAAGAATGGATGTGACAATGAAACGATTAAGAATATATGTGGCAATGAAACGATTAAGAATGGATGTGGCAATGAAACGATTAAGAATGGATGTGGCAATGAAACGATTGAGAATGGATGTGGCAATGAAACGATTAAGAATGGATGTGGCAATGAAAAGGTAGTTTAAAAAAGTTTTTCTATTAGTTAATTTAATAAAACATGAATAATTAAAAAAAAAAGACTAGAAAATTAATTAGTTATTATATTTATTGTTAAGATGGAAAAGAAAAATAGCCATGATTTTAAAAGCAAAAACGATGCAAATAACAAAACAAGTGAATTGTGTATATCAATAAAAATAGTTCGCGATATATTTTGAGAAATGTTTGCCAAACAATAGAAAGACATCTTCAACCTCATAAACGGAAATCTAAAATTATCAAATGATAGAATTGACGAGGTACTTAAAGAAGCAAGTAAATTTAAAGAAAAATGTGAAATGCTAGAAAAGGAGAACGGAAAATTAAAAGCTGAGTTTAAAAAAATTAACGCGAGAATAAAAAATTTAGAACATATTAATAAAGATATTGAAGAAAGTTTAAATGTCGCGCAGGAAATTCAAGAAAAAAAGTAAGTGAGCTGGAAAAAAGGATAAAAAGTAAAAATAATAACGTTATCGATGATAAAGGTAATAAAAAAATTAGGACAGTTGGAGGATAGACAAAGAAGTAACAATAAAATATCTGCTAAAATTTTCTGCTTTAATTAAGTTTTTATAATTATTTTAGCTTAAAGTTATTTTATTTGCGTTCTAGCATCCTTTAAAATACTATCTAACTATTTTTTTTTGTTTCTATCTCTCTTTTTTTTTTGGTTTTGTGATGAATAAGTCGGTCTAAAATAACTTTAAAATAACTAAGTTTTTGCTAACATTCGGGTATTCAGCTTAATTTTTAAATTTAAGTTAAAACCTGCTAAATCCCGTCCTCTTCTTCCTTTCAGTCCGCCTTAATATTGTTTCAAAAATTATTTCGGTAACTAATTTGCAAAAACAATATAATAATTTAATTGTAAAGTACAGTATTTGTATAAAATTAGCCTTACCATAATGAATAATAAAGAATTATATGATTGGTATCTATGCTTAAGTGATAAATCTTTGAAAATAGTGTGCTCGAATTTCAGAAGCCGATTCTCCAATTTGTTTTCAGTAACTGAAAATAATTTGAAGTTGTACAACAAAATTAAAATTGTTGTAGATAAATTCAAATCGTTAAAAAAAAAAAATAACAGAAGAGATTAGACGATATATGTGACATTTTAGAAAGTAGCTGCATAGAAAACGATTTTTCTAACCTTGTATGTTCTTTTAAAACTACCATGTCTGATCTTGGGCCCGTTAATCCACTGTTTGATTTAAAACTTAAAGATATGAGGAAAAAGTTTGACATTTGACATTTTTTTGTCTTTTTTTTTCTAATTTGACATTTTTTTGTCTAAAAAAATGTCAAATTAAGTAGTTTAAAAATGCAAGTTTCTTGACAACCAGAAAATTTCTTGACAACCAGAAGTGCCACAAAGTTGGTTAAACCCATTTTAAAACAAGATTAGCATTTTAAATGCAATACAATTAAAATTAACATTTTAGCTTAATTATGTTACGAGATCATAATATGGACTGAAGTGCCTACTTTAAAACAAGGCGTTTGTACTGAAAAACTTAAAATTGCAAATGTTGCACCAATTATCAAATATGGTGTTGTTTCAAACGTTGTAAACTATAGGCCAATCTCAATTCTTCCTTGTTTCTCAAAAGTACTAGAAAGAATTATGTACAATAGACATTATTCCTTTCTAAATAGTTATAATATTCTTTACAACAAACAACTCGGATTTAAGTTAGCACTGACCATGCTATTATTCACCTTATTCATGACATACTTAAAGTGTTAGATGAAAAAAAATATACAGTAGGAGTCCTAATAGTTCTCAGCAAAGCGTTTGACACAGTTGATCATAACATTATTCTAGCTAAACTAAAACATTATGGCATAAAAAACTCAAACATTGATTGGTTTAAAAGTTACTTAACAAATAGAAAACAATATATATCGTATAACAAAGGAAAATCAAGATATACGACAGTCACATGCGGTGTTCCTCAAGGATCAATACTTGGACCACTACTCTTTCTTGTTTATATAAACAACTTACATACATGTAGGTTTTCTAATATTTTCATTTTAATTTTAATCGCCGATGACACAAACATGTTATACTCTAATAGTAGCATCGACTTCTTATTTCAAACAGTCAATAAGCAACTCACAAATTTAACTGAATGGTTCAAGTCGAATAAACTATCCTTAAATATAATTAAAACCAAATACACTCTTTTTCATAGACTCCACGAAAAAAAAATTATTTCACTAAAACTTCCCTATCTTTGTATTAATAATTCTATTATAAAAAGAGAGCACTCGAGTGCGTTCTTAGGAAGTATTTCCTCGATGAAGTATTCTCCTCGATGAAGTATGCAAGCACTTAGAAGTGCTTGCATACTTCATTGAGGAGAAGTTGGTCATAATAATAACAAACTGCGTGGTTTTACTGAAAATACGCTTGTGAAAGTGAAGAATGTTTGGTAAGTCACAAATTAAATGTCAAACTCAATTTGTTTATTTATATATTGCTTAAAACAAAATGGTTCGGAAAAAACAATAAATAGCATGGATTTGATTGTAATATTCTATTTTTTTTTACTTTAGTCAAACTCGAAATGACGTTAAAATCATAAACATTCTACCTGATACGTGCCCAACAACTCTCTTGTTTCATCAAAGATGTTACGATAAGTATATGAATATAACAATATTAAACATTCTACAACATCGGAAAAATAGAGCAGAAAAAGTCAACGAGAGTGTAGTTGTGGACTATGCATCCTCATGCATAATCTGAGCGCAGAAGCTCAGCTCGAAAAGAGATAGATCAGGTAAATTAAAAAACCTTTAGGTGGGAAATGCAAACAAAGAAAATTATCCTCAGTTTTCACTTTTTTTATTGTTTTATGTACTACTTTAAAGTTAAAATAGTTTCCGTGTTTCAAAAAAAATTATTGCTGATGAAGAATGTTGCATTTGCTATCGCAAAAAGACTAATAAAGATAGAAACGGATGTGAAACGCTTATAAAATGCGTAACGGAACGAGCAGCAAACAAGTAAAATGAAAACGCTGTAAGTAAAGCGGGCATCCCTTGACTCATAGCTGGTATATCGGGCATAGAATACTCCAAAATATTTTGTTCGGATTTCAACAAGTTGTAGTTTTAAAAATAGCTTCAAATTAAATTTTCATAATTTATTATCTTTTTGAGAATAAGGATGGAAACTTCTCACCTAGAAGAACGAGTGGTACGTTTAATAAAGTTCCATCTGATCAATCCATTGAACAAACTATTAATCGTGATCAGAAATGCTAAGGGGGAATAAAAGGTTATAGTACGTCTGAAGGAACTATTCAACGCTGGGTAGTTACAAGCCATACTGATTCAAAACGTATTTCAATTTTAAAAAATGACAAACACCGAAAGATCCAAAACCATCAAGAAAAGATTTTAACAACGGATGTGCAGAGAGAGCTTTGATACTAAAAACAAATTGGGGTCCTTTTGAGCTAAGAGATTCTTTGGTAAATATTTGTTCTGGAATAGAAGCACCTGATGAGTTAAAAAAAAATTTATTGAATGCACAACCCATTGGGGAGGCAGAGTTCTAATGGTTCTTTAGAGAACGCATTCAATCTTCAAAAGTTTCTTTTTACGTTCCAATCAAAATGTGTCGTCTGCAAACATTTAACAATTTAAAATTAAAAAAAATTTATTGCCTTAAAGAGAAATCATTCACCATCTCAGACGAACGAAGCATGTTTGAGAGATTGCTAGTTATTGCAAGAAGTAGAGGTCTAACTTTGAAACAAATACTATGTTATTCTTCAAGTCCTATCTCATGAGTGTTTGGATTACCTGATGGTAGCCTCGTCAAAACAAATAAGATAAATCTTCTTCGTAAGTTAATTTAATACTGTTACTATAGGTATTGATAAATCCTCTTATTCAATTAGCAGTTTAATTTAAAATATTTGCCGAAAGCCGAAATCATTTGTTTGTTGAAAACATTTTAGTCATTCTAAAATAATTAGTAAATGGTACCGAAATACTAAATATTAGTATTAAGGTAACATTTTCAGTATAAGTTTAGTAATTTTTAGCAACTTTTAGCAGCAATAGACTCTTCGATGGATTGAGAGCACTTTAAGAAATTTGTTTTACAGGTTCCTCAAAGTGCTGCACATGTTTTTGATGAAATGACAATTCTGCAACAGCTTGCTAACATTAAACTCAAAACTTTAGGAGATATTTCAGAATTTATTTTAAATCTAGTTCTGAAAGGATCCACAATATATTTTGTGACAGGCCAATACCAACCTGGCTCAATAAAATCATTCGAACATGCTCAAAAAAGTCAAGTAGGATCTCTAAATTTTAAGGTTCACCGGAGAGAACAAGCAAGGCATTGTAAGGCAAAAGTATTTGCAAGACGCTGCAAACAAGACCGAGCTTATTTCATTCCTACTAAAAGATTGGTCACATACGGAAAGATTTGCATCACAGCTTACAGGATATGTTTTCTTTGTAAACTTGCAGTCAATAATAACCTAATACTTTGTTTTATTTATTTACTTGGTATAAGTTATTTCTGTTTTTGTAGCGTATTTTATAAAATCATATTATACATAAAGGTTTCCAGCGAGGAAGTTGCATCACATCACACAAGTCAAGAAGAGGCTGATACAAAAGTATTCTTGTGCTCTAAGCACGCTGTATATATACATATATATATATATATATATATATATATATATATATATATATATATATATATATATATATATATATATATATATAGTCAAAAAATCAATACATCTTTCTACAAAAATGCGTCAAACACAAACTCATCCCAAAGTCATTACAAATTAATTATTCTATTAATAACAATAAAAGTAAAGTCATTATTCAACGTTGCAGGTTTGAACTTCTTATTTCTCTGAAAAATGATTTACGAACACGGTTCTTTAAATAATCTAATACAGTTAAATTCATTGAAAAGGAACTCATGAAAATACTTGAAACGAAGGATTATGAAGCCGTAAAAGTAATCACTGAAAAAGTACGAGAAAATATGTTCATGAAATCAAGATTAATCAAAAAGTTCAAACTTCTTCAAGATCAACGCGTTAAGCGAACATCCTATTCGACAATCTATACTAAAGAAGCTGTTTTAAGTTTATGCGACACAGAAATTCCAGAACAGCAAAAAAATCTCCTTAACCTTGGACCAAAATTTGTACCTACAACAAAATCTCTTCCGTATCTTGACATCATCTCAATAACTGAGTCATCAGCTCTAAAACTTGAATACAACAAAAAAGATGAAGCCGCGCAAACGCTGAGGAGAGAAGTTTTAAGAGAATTAAAACTAAACAAAAATAATAAAAATGACAACCTGACTCGTGAATAAAGAAAAGCACTTACACAATTAAAAAAAGATAACAATATTGATATATACCCATTTGATAAAGGAATGGGCTTTGTAACGATCCCTCATGATAAAGCAATAAAAATGATTCAAGAACAAATTGGGCCAACTAAAATTATCAATGAGGATCCGACACAAAGTTACGCAATGAAAATCAAAGTCCAACTATCAAAATTAAATAAAAAAGGTCGGTTCACAAAAGATGAATATCAGCAAATTTATCCCAGTGACCCAATACCACCTCATATATATGGTGTAGTAAAGGCACATAAGCCTGAACAATTTTACCCAATGCGAATTGTAGTATCCACAATAGGCACACCAAACTACGGAACTCAAATTACTTAGTAAAACTAATACAACCAATATTAAATGAAAACCCAACTCGATTAAAAAATTCACAACAATTCGTAGAAAAAGCAAAATCGTGGGACATATCCAGTGATGAAACTTAGGTATCATTGGACGTTATAAACTTATACCCATCAATTCCTCTTAAAGAAGCTGCTGAAGTACTCATAAGGTTATTGGAGGTGAGCGATAATTTAAAAAAAACGACGAAATTAAATATAAAAGAAATAAAAACTCTGATAGAACTATGTTTATACCGACCATACTTTTTATGGAACAACGAAATACACGAACTTGAAAATTCAGGTTCAATAGGTCTTTCATTTATGGTAGTTTTAGCTAAATCTTTTCTTCAACATCTTGAAAAAAGAGCACTTAATACAGCGCTGAAAAACAACCCACTAATTGATTTAAAGTCATTTTATAGATACGTAGATGACAGTCATGCTAGAGTCCCAAACATTGCCCATGCTGAGCAATTTAAGACAATACTTAATCAACAGCATTCAAAAATACAATATACTATCGAATTTGAAAATGACAAAAAACACTAAATTTTCTAGACATATCTGTAATAAATAACAAAAGTGGTAAATATGAATTTAAAATACACAGAAAAAATGCAATTACTAACATTAAAGTTAAGGAAACATCAAACCATGACCCACAAATTTTAAATGAAATATTCAAGGGTTTCGTACATAGAGCATTTAATGTATGCAGTCAAAAACATATAGAAAATGAACTGAAATTCCTTATTCAAGTATTTGTCGAAAATGGCTACAAACAATCTAATCTCATAAAAATCATAAAAGAAATAAAACGAAAGAACAAAAAATCACTAGTGACTACTAAAAACAATGAAAACATCACCAGTACGTATCCAACAATTTCATTACCTTGGGTACCAATATTGTCTCCCAAATTACGTAAGGTGTTTAAGAAGGCAGGATATAAAACGATCTTTAAGTCAAACCTGAACCTAGAAGCAATAATAACATCAAGAAATAAATCTAAACTACAAATGAACAGCCACCCAGGAGTCTACCTTATTAAATTTCATTGTAACAAAAAGTATATAGGTGAAACAAAAATGCAAATAAAAACACGCATGCAGCAACACAAAAACAGTACAATAGGAAATAAAACAGAACGATCTGCATTAGCTACAACAAATTAACTGGGACAGTTGCAGAACTTTAAAAGTTGATGCTAAAAGGTTTGATAGGAAAGTTCGTGAGGCACTCGAAATACAGTACCACCAATGTGCCCCTCAACAAAACGGTATCAATTTAGACGAGGGTCAATATGTGTCAACAAAATTTTGGACACCATTTATGGCGCACTTACGTCAGAAAAAGATGAAGCCATCCCATTGACATAAAATAAAACTGCCGTTTTAAAAATAAGATACAAAAAAACAAAAAAAACAACAAAAAAAAACTTTAAAGCTGAAGATGCTGGTCACAACAATCCAGCGAAAATTTCTTTAATAAAAATAAAAATAAATTTAGTATCGAGAGAAACTCGTATTAATTGATGTTTATAAAATAATAATAATAATAATAATAATAATATATATATATATATATATATATATATATATATATATATATATATATATATATATATATATATATATATATATATATATATATATATATATATATATATATATATATATATATATGAAAAAATTATTATCAAATTAAGGCCCAAATTTAATCTTTTAAGCACTTTTAGAATTGCTCGTAAGATTTTCTCAAAAGCTTGTTATTTATTATAAGGTTTTCTTAAGAGAATATCTAACGTTTGACGTAAATCTGTATTTTTTATTTTGATAAAAAAAAAATAATAACGTGACGTCATTAGTACCAAATAAGAGCCCAAATATGATCCTTTAACACATTCAGAAAGGTACGTAAATTTTTTTCTTAAAATAATCAGTTAAGAAATCAACCTTAAACTATTTAATTAGTTTTTGTAATGTCCACTTCATTTCCAAGAAAAAATTACACGTAGCGTCCAGACTAATTATTTCAAACGTTAACAGTTTAACGCCCTTAAAAGGTTTTTACAGGGTTATAGTATAGGTTTTTCAAACAAGGTAGATTTAAAAACTGTTTGGCTTTGTACAATATACCCAAATTTTTTGATATTTTATTTTCAATTAGTCCTATGTGATCTTTCCAGGTTACATTTTCATCTAACAACACGCCTAAAAACTTTATTGATTGTTCTCTTTTTATTAGTTTATTATCAATAAACAGATCCGGTAGTTTTAGGGGAATATATGCTTTTTTATGAAGACGATGGAACAAAGTGTATTTAGTTTTATTGATGTTTATTTAAGTCTTAAATTTATTTAAGACTTAAGTCTTTAATTTATTTAAGACTTAAGCTTAAGCAAAAAACAACTAAAAACAAAAAATAACAATGTTTTACTTGATAAATTGTTGGCTTGACATGTTTAACATGTTAAGGTTTGTGCTTGTGATTTAATATAAGAAACATATTAAAATTTAATCACAAACACAAGGTTTATTGAAATCACTAAATCACTATATGGCAAATTTTATAAACTTTAAGCAGTGAAATAGATCAATGAAGTCACTTAGGCAATGAATCAATTTAAGTTAGTCATCCATTTCAACTGCTGATGTAAGAGTTGAAGTAAAAGGTCCCTGACTTGAAGCAGCTGGATTCTCAGAGTCATTGGTAGAAGCCTCTTCAAACAATTCTTCTTTTTTATCCTGACTGTTTAGAAACCATCTTTTGATCTGGATCTTAAGGTAGTTTTGCTGAATGTACAACAATTTTTCGACTTGTTCATGCTGCAACTTTGTTCTTTTATAAGAGACCACCGGCACTAAAGGCTCTTACTGAAATGCTGAGGAAGCATCTTCAGTAAGACTTTAGGAATGTACACATAGCCATTTTTTAGCAGCAAGGAGAGCAAGGAAAGGAAATTTGTGCATATTTGTTCTCCAAAATTCCAGCACGTCCACACCAACAACTCCTGGGAGTTTTTGAAATATTTCCCATTCAGTGACAATGTCCGACTTTGCAGGTGGAGCCGGACCAGAATAGGAAGTCATAAGTGCAGGAGCTTCTTCCATTTCGACATTATAGAAAGGATCATCTTCTGAAACATGACCTTGGATTTCAGCATGTAACCGTTCATTATATAATCTTGTTACAGCAATCCATTCCTGATAAGCATTGGATTGAGTAATCAGTGTCTCATAGGCTTCATTAAATCCACCCAGTTTTACACAGAGTTCTTCCCTTGTATAAGGGGTTAAGCAAGTTGGCAGCAGAGTAAAAAAGGTTTTGACAACCAGTGTCCGGAAAACGAACATCCAAGTTTTCCGCCAATTTTTGGTGAAACATTTGTGCTGTTGATGTCATCTTTTCCAGGAGTGTCTCTAATGGAGCTGAGGATACGACGCATTTTTACAATGCTTTCCAACATCATAAAAGTTCAATTCCAGCGTGTTTTCACGGGAGTGATGATTTTCACAAATTTCAACTTATCCTTGCCGACATCACTGTTATCAAGCAACAGCTTTAGCTTAAAATTAAAATAGAATTATAAGAAACATAACATAAAAGGTGAGTAACACTACTTACTATTATTAAAAACTGATTTTAACTATGTTATACGTTTTTACTTTTTAAGTTTTAACATTTTATCAGTTATTAATGATAGCTATCATTAATAAAATTTTGTTACACAAAGTGTACTGAGAAGTTTAAATTGCGCTTGTATTGAATTAAACTATAAACTAAATTGCTATAAAATCTAAAAAGGATATTAAACTAAAAACTAGTTACCTCTTTTTTAATTCTTTGCTCAGACAAAGATGACTTGTGGCATCTTGAACTTAATTCAGTTGCTCTTTGGATTGCTTTGTGAAGATCCAAACTGTCAAATCTTTTGTTTCTATGACAGTTGCTTCAACTGTCAAATTCAAAAGATGATCAGCACACAAAAGAGATGCATCATATTAGCGGCTGAATCATGCACACACACAACGGATGAAACTCCATTATTTCCGGCCAACTCTGAGACATTCCTGAAAAGTAAAGTAAAATTAGTTGTTTGCTTTTTGATATTTTAAAATACAAACTAATACTTTTGTTATTTTAGATATAAATAAAATTATTAATTTGTGCCATTAATTTTAAACTAAATAGCGGGTTTTGCTTTTTTGTAACAAAAAGTTATCTAAATAATTCAAATGGTTAACTTAATTTACAGAAATTTTAACCTAATAAAAATAAAATACTAAAACATACTTATCCAGACGAAGAGCAATGGCTTCAGCTGTATGTTGTCCCGAAAACGGAAAAACTCCAATCACAAACATCTTTAACCGGAAGTCTTCACTCACATAGTGCAAGGTACTGGCTTGGTATGCATTATTGTTTCTGCTTAGCCAGAGGTCAGTTGAGATTCCAAATCCAGCGGTTTTTGGCAATTCCTTCTTTAGAATGTCATCCACACAGATTTTCACATTTTTGTACAACAACGGCAACCAAAAATTAAAACAAAGAACTAGTTATTATTGGTATTTCTCGTTACATATCAATTTGGATACCTACTAAGAAAATCAAAAAAAAATTGGTGTGGATTGGTCTTAAAAAAAAAGCTTTTTAAAAAATTTAGTTCTCTCGGAACTCCCATTGAATTGAATCCCTATCCCAAAATAAAATTTATTTAGAACAATTAAAATTTTGCATACTTGAACCGGGAGTATGTTGTTGCAGCTTTTACATTCATTTTTGGGTTCCAGTAGTAAACAAATTTTTTAAAAGCTTCATGTTCAACCAAAGAGAATGGCAAATTTAAACAGGCCAAAAACTTGACAATTTCAATGTCTCCTCTAAGCTGTTCACAGCTTGTGGCTTGTATTTGACTCAATGCTTTAGATTTTGGACCTTTTTGCTAATGGTCCGGAAAGTCTTCCTTGTTAAACGTTACTGCCCAACACTAATGGTGTCTTATCATCTCGGACCTGCTCATAAGCCTCGTCTTCATTGTAGGTCTAAAAATTAATATGAAACCTGTTAAAATACCTAATATTGAAGCATTCATCAGCATTTATTGAAAGTTATTGATATTTATCGTTAAATCTTGTTAAATCTTGGTATTGTAATCGTAATAATAACTAAGACATATGAAAATAAAAGTTAATATTTAAATTAAAAAAGTAAAAACGTTTCTAAACTTTATTGCATCTGTTCTAACTCATCAAAAGGGACATGGCACTTTTTCTCCAGGGCTGCAAACTGAACAGGATGCTTCCTTGTCAAATGTGATCTCATGCCAGATGTGGGTCTATCTGCCAACTTGCAAATTGCAAAACAATACTTGCATTTTGCAGTAACAAGTCGCTCTTCATCAGGTGTAGTACTGACCTCTTCATCAAAGGGATTCCAAATTTCGGTCCTTGGCCTTAGCATTCTTCAAAATGTTGTTCAATTATAATTTTAATACTAATTCAAACTAAAATTTTAACATCTTTCCTTATAAAAAAAAATTGTTTTAAGAGCCTTATAATGTATATCTAAGTAATTTAAAGAGTATTCAAAAAAATTTTTTCCAGAGAGTTTTTAAAAACGTTTTTATTACAATTAGCTACTTAATTTCGCTCCAGTAGAACCGTAATTGAAACCGTAACCAAAACCCAAAAAAAGTTATTTAAAAAAAAAGTAACCACGAAAAGAAATTAAACTATTTAATTAGTGATTTTAATTTCGATTGTTTACAGTATTACGTCAAATACAACATTAAAGAGTTTTACAATGACTTATTTAAAAACGGAGCGTTTCTCTTAAAAAAGGAATCATTAAATGCGATATCATAAATCATTTTCCGATTTTTTTCTCCATAAATACAGATACCAAATTATCACTAGATAAAAAAAATAGCTTTTGTAAACGCATTTATAGCAAAGCAAATTTAGCATCATTTAATGAACAATTATCAATGCTTCATTGGCACCATATTGATCATTTTCAGGACGCCAACTTAGCTTATAGCAATTTTCTTAAAACATTCTATGATATTTATGACGCAAATTTTCCTAAAATTGAAATAAACCAAAAGCTTAAAAAAATAACATCCCCATGGATAACCGATGTACTAAGAAAATCTTCCACAATTAAACAAAAATTATATATTAAGTACATGAAATCCAAATCAGTTGAAAATAAAACCATTTACAAAATTATGCTAGAGAGTTCGAACGATAAAGAAAAAATACTATCTTGACTTACTTGAAAAATAAAAACAACTCAAAACGTACTTGGTAAGTTTTAAGAGAAATCACTGATAAAGCTAAAACCAAATCAGGCGCTTTGCCTAACGGTATTAAAGTTAGTGATAAAATTTTATATGCTTCAAGCGATATTGCAGTTGAGTTAAATAAGCATTATATTATAGCAGGACCTAACTTAGCAAAAACTATTCCATATACTGGTAATTCTTTTGAACTTTTACCTCAAAAAACAACAAATCTTAATTGCATTGAAATATCCTATAAGGAATTTGAAGCTGCTTTCAAAACGATTAAACCAAATAAAGCAATAGGATTCGACGGTATCAACGGAAATGTTTATATAAATCCATACAATATCCTATATAAAATCTTTTTGTCTTGCGTTAGCCAAGAAGTTTTCCCTAATCAACTTAAAATTGCCAAAGTAACGGTAAAATTGCCAAAGTAAACAAATTTTGATAGTTGTTGCAAACAACTATTAAAATTATTAACATATATATATATATATATACATATGCATATATATGTGTATATATATATATATATATATATATATATATATATATATATATATATATATATATATATATATATATATATTTATATATATATATATATTGTTGTTTTGATTATGTAATAATAATCAATTTTTTCAATTTGAGAGTGATCAGTATAAAGTGAAATAATCACAAAATAGATCAATAAATAAATAAAAAAGTAAGATAAAAAAAAACAACTTTTTTACGGTACTTAAAGTTTCATGCCGTTTGCGGCACTCATCAGCCATATATTCCTCATCAGCCATATATTGAAATATATTATATTTCAATATATGGCTGATGAGGAATATATGGCTGATGAGTGCCGCAAACGGCATGAAACTTTAAGTACCGTAAAAAAGTTGTTTTTTTTCATCTTACTTTTATATATATATATATATATATATACATACATATATATATATATATATATATATATATATATATATATATATATATATATATATATATATATATATATATATATATATATATATATATATATATATATATATATATATATATATATATATATATATATATGATAATAATAACAATAATCTTCAAAAACTCCATAACTATGACATTTATTTATCATTCAAATTTGTTTGAATAAATAGATATTTGAAAAAATAAAATAGATTTGTTTTTGTACTGATTTATGGGATATAAGGCATTTAAACGATCAGTATGTAACATGACATGATAAAAAATAGAGCATGTGAAAATATTTTAATATTCGATGATCGCTTAAAGAATGATTTGAGAATAGTAACTTGATTCAATTGTCACGTGATTTCGTTTAAAAATTACTACAATTATTGTAATTGAAAATTGATTTACCTACAAACGATTAATATATCAATATAATAAGGAAATCATCATAACCCCATATATCAAGTTAAAACAACAAAATTATTTTCCGCAAATGTTTCTTTTATATATACGACATTTGTCATTTCTTAAATTAGGACTTTCTTAAAGCATAGGAATTTGTTAGGTCACACCACGGTAAGTTTTTATTTAAAAAACTAAACAGTCGAATTGTTCTTCTAACCGCCTTAGCCGTTTTTAACAATTTAATCTAAAAAATGGCATTCAAAATTAGGCGATTATTAATTTTTATCAATATTTTAATCAATAATTTGAGAAAATATATTGCAAAATAACTTAACTTAACATTTAGTTATATCAAATACAAAATATTTTAAAGTATCTAATATAAAACAACTTAATATTTAGTTATATCTAATACAAAATATTGTAAAATATCGAAACCAAACGATATTTTATCGGAACGTATCGAATCATATCGAAACTCAAAAAATATCGTTATACATTTTTTAGCGATAAATTATGCGATATTTATCGCTAAAAGCGATACTGATATCGTGCATATCGAAACCCAAACAATATTTTATCGGAATCATATCGAAACATATTGGATCATAGCAATTCATATCGAAACCCATTATCGTAAAAAATATCGGTTAGTTTCTATATTTTGATAACGATACGCAGATGCATACATACAATCATAAAAACCACATATTATATATATAATACCAAAACTATATATAAGACCACAGTTATAAAACAAAGTTAAAACTAGTTAGTTGAAACAGCATTTTTCAAAGTCGATAGAGTTAATTTTAGTTTTGAAGCTCTTGATATTTTTGGCATTAGCGACGTCAGACGGCAAGTTATTCTAAATATTATCAAGCCTGAGTGAGAAATAGTATTTGCAGACATCGAGTTAACACTTTAGTTTGAAATTGTGACCTCGAGTGTAAATATGGTTGTTAATTAAAAAGAAACTTGATTTACTAAGGCAAACTAAATTGTTCAGAATTTTAAAAAATATAACCATGTTTTGCTTAAGGCGACGAATTTCTAGTAGGTCCAAACCAAGAATTGTAAGTCTATTAAAATATGAAAACTTATTTAGGTTTGCTATTCTCTTGGTAAAACGTCTTTGCACTCATTCCACTGCTTTATTCGTTTCAGTGCGGTATGGCAACCAAACTGGAGAGCAATATTCTAAAATTGGTCTTATGTAGGTAGTGAAGGCTTTTACAATAACACGTGGATCGCGATTTTAAAACACTTAAGGATTAAATATCCTCGAATGTTTGATACGCGGACAATATTTGAAATATGATTATTGTGATTTAAGTAAGAATCCATGGTCACAACAAGATCTTTTGGGTTTGCAGACCAGGATAAAATATGATCTCCTAATTGATAGTTGTAATTTATATCTTTACAACATGAAATAGGTGCTATTCTATGAGTAAAACACTTATTATTAGCTACTTTTAATTGCCATTTTTTAGACCAGAGATAAACTTTATAAATGACAACAGCAAGATTGTGACTGTAATCGTCATCCTTAAAAGAAATATATAGCTTGATACCGTCATCGTATAACTTTAGAGAGCAATTAAGATATTTTACTATAGATGGTAGATCACTAATGTATAACAAGAATAACGTTGGACCCAAAAAGCTACCCTGTGGAACTCCATTTAGGATGCTTGTCGAATTAGATAGTGAATTTTCAACTAGAACCATTTGATGTACTTTTTTTTTTTGCTTTTTTAATTTTTATTTTAGATGCCCCAAGAAGTCCTTACGGTTTTATCACAGAGCACCACGGATGAGCATTTAATCCGGGGGTTCATGTCTCCTTCCAAACCGATGTCGTAAAACTTGTCCAGAGGTGGGGTTTGAACCAAGGATCCTTTGTTTCTGAGGCAAGTGCGCTACCACTGCGCCATGGCTGCTTTGAATATCTGTTGGAAAGAAATGCTGATATTCAATGAAGGAGTTTATCTATTATACCGTACATTGCAAGTTTTTCAAAAGTTTTAGATGAGGTACAGAGTCGAATGCTTTTGAAAGTCAATGTACACCACGTCAGTAATTAAATTGCTATATAAAGCTTTATTCCAGTCATAAGTTGACTCTAGAAGATTAGTGTACGTAGATCTTTTGGATAAAAGCTGTTTTGATTAGGTGTTGTTAGATTACTTATATTAAGATAATCAGCAATACTTGAACTAACAATACTTTCCATGACACAACAGCTAGTACATGTTAGGGAGATTGGTCTATAATTGTTAACATCTAAAGTAGATTCTTTTTTAAAAATAGGGGAAATCGAAGCTTGAAGCTATTGTTTTGGTAACGAGCTTGACCTAAAACTTGATTCAAAAATATACAAAAGCGGAATACATATTTTATGTGCTAATTGTTTTAAAAGTATATTTGGTATACCATCAGATTCAAATGATGTGCTAGGTTTTAGATTTTTTGGTTTTTGACAAACTATCTATGCTGAAAAATCCACGAAATCCATCTTATTTTATTCACTAACAAAAGTTTTTATTTTAGGCAAATTTCCGTCATCAACCGTAAAACAATTCCAAAGTGTTAGTTAAACACTTGCAAAGTGTTTGTTAAACACGTGATTTGTAGGATTTGCTAGTAGTAAAGCGATTTGTATTATCGCTAGTCGTAAAGTTGCTATAGGTTTTTGCAGGATATATTTATTTGGGGTTGTTTAGATTTTTGTTTACGTAACTAAAAAACTTACTCGAGTTATTTTCTTTATCAATTTTAGTTCCACATTTTGTGGTGTGTGGATAGTTGCTTTGGGAAATATCGTTGTCACATCTATTTATAGTCGCTTTAGAAAAAATGCCTATTAAAACAAGAAAAAAAATCTTAAGAAGCATATTTTTTATAACTTTAAATTATTAAATAAAAATATTTATTCTGATCAGATCAATGAACAAATCAGTTGATGTCGATGATCGACACCAACTGATTTATTGGGTTTTATTAAAACCTCATTCAAACTGCTCAAATGAATTAAATTCAAAACTAATATATTATTTATTAAATTAATTGCTTTAGGAATTTTTTGGGATAAATTTGGTCCGACAAAAACAAACTTAATTAACTAATTAGCTATCTCTTCTCAATTATTCAGCTAATTATCTCTTCTCGATTATTAGTGAATATGAATTAAAAAGAAATTCATTTAAGTATTCATTAAAATTTTTTTTTGCTTTTTACTTTTTTATAATTTCGTTTCATAAATTATAAAGGCGAAAATTAGTATAATTTATTTTTGAAAAGCAGACGAGAGGTAAATTTGTTACTTATGTAAAGACACGGCCGACGAAACGGGTTTTAAGGTTCTTTAGAAAAAAAGTGGAGCCCGTGCCTGTCCCCTCCCCCGGCGTCGGCTATGTAAGATGGAATAGCGATGTTATAATAATACAAGAATAACCAGCTTGAATAAAAAAATTAAAAAGAACGTTTAAGTAAAGTCATAAGCGGCGCCGGCGAATTTCAAAACGATACCATTCAAAGACATTTAAGCAACAACTTTATAAAAAAAAATAGAAGAGATAATGGGTTAACTAGTGTATTGACTTTTAAACTAGACTGTATTAATTAATGTATTTACTAACTAGGCTGTATCAAGAAACCCCTGATGATACAAAAAAACCTAAGATTTTGGTAAAAAACTACAACAACAGCAACAAAGATCACCTATACGAGTAAATTTTTTAGAAGTTCCTGATTGTGTCAAATTAGACACATAAATAACAGAGGGGCGGGGGTTATGGAACGAATTCTTTTTCCAAAAAGTGTAATGGATGCATTAATAACTTTCCAAAAAACAAAATGTTTAGACAGTGTAAAAAAAGGACAAAGTTAAACACAATAAGTTTATTTACATTTGCTAGTATTATTCGATTATTAGTATTATTCGATTTGTTGCCATAAATAATCGTTCTCTATGATTCATCTGCAAAATAGTCGTTTCAAAAAATTGACAGGATAAAATGCCGGCCGAAAAAAAAAAAAAAAAACAGCAAGAAATGTTTCGTCAGAAAGTTTTTCCTTTTGCTTAGTTTTAAACGTCTTCACTATATTCAACTTCGCAAATTAGACTTGATCATTCAAACTTATAACAAAACAATTTTATCAATTATTTTTCAAATATAATGTCTCTGCTGAGGCCACCTAATGTTTTCATTTCTAGCAAAAGATCGAATGTTACCATTTGCAAGTGTAGGATTTAACACTATATCACAGTATTCTCGCTCAGGGTCCTGTTTGCACTCAATGTATTTATTTATATAACTGTGAAGATACTGCAATGGAGAAGATCCTTGAGAAAGAACTTGAAGATGAAATTCCTTTATATCATACAGTTTAGTTCCTAATTTTTCTTCAGTCATGTTTCGCAAAGACCAAATGTCAAGTTGTCCAATCATATAGGCGACAGCCTGGCCAAAATTACTTTGGTAGCGTGTTACCTCTTTTGCTGTAAGATCACTATCGTCCCATGCATATTTTGAAAATAATTCTAAAGCTTCGATTCGGCTCATGCCATTGTAATGAATACCTGTGTCTACTATAAGACGTAGTGCACGCCATATCTTAAAAGAAAAATAAATCAATAAATTTTAGATAGAATACGTAAAAAAAAAAAAACTCAATAAATGTAAAAGATTGCACCTGCCATTTTAACATGCCATATTTTTGCATTAAATTATCGTCATAAATATTAGTGTCTTGTGCGATAAGAGGATTTTCGGCATAAAGGCCCCAACCTTCTGTGAATGCTGTATAATATGTTTTGTCATCGAGCCATGATTCAGGACCATTACATTTATCGCGAAAATGTTCGTTTAACCCTTGCACCTATAATTGCAATAATATGATGTTAACTGCAAGATTTTAATTACTATGGTAACGACATGTTAATAAGCATGCATTAATAGCTTAAATTATAGTAAATGACTTAATTTTATAATATTATTACTTAGGTCATAATAAAAAGTAGATATGTAAAATGAATACATGCAAATATATGCAAATAGGGTAGTAGTAACAGTATCGAAAACAGCCAAACTGATTAATCTCGAAAAAGGACTTTCCGGAATAATATCAAAAATGTGAAACAAGGAATAGGTTCGAAAATTCCAAAACCAGAATAATTATAAGGCCAGTATTTTGCGGTTTTGAATTAAAGTTTAGAAATTATACTGTATAATTTATACAATATAAACTAAAATATAATTGTATAATTTATACAATATAAACTAAAAGTTCTATTAGTAGAACAAAAAGTATTGAATGTTGTGTTGTTGGCTATTTATAAAACGATTTAAAACAAGATGTTTTGATTTTATTTACATTTAATGTCACCAAACCATAAAAAGTTACAAAATTTTTAGTCAAAATCAATAAAGACTTACGAACCATAAAAAGTTTAAAGGATAAAGTTATTTTTAAATATGCAAAACTATATGCCAACTAAGTCATCTGTTATATGTACAAAAAAATTTCAAGAAAAAAATACTTATAAACAAGGAGAGCAGGATAAAAAATACTGCCTAATAAAGCAATTAAAAAAGCTAATTAAAAAATCCTGATTAATAAAACGAGAAAGGCATGCTAAAAGATCCTTTTTGATAAAAGATTATAAAAATATCCACTCTACCTCCAAATACCATGGAAAAATTACTATTACATGTAGCCATCTGGTCATTCTGTTCCAGAATGTTTAACATTGTAAAAAAATATTGAGCACACAATTTTAAATACATTGTTGGTATGGTATGTAGCTACCAAATGTTAAAAATTAATTATCATATTGTATTTTACAAAATGTTATTTAATAAAATTTCCATACCAGAAGTTATTAAGTTTATTATACAAGTTGCTGAGTGCTTAAAAGAAAATATTTTACAAGTTGTCTATAATCTTTACATAACGTTTTGTAATAGTTATAAAAATGGACTACATATTTATGTCGGACCACTTTCCTACTTACAAAATCATGCAGAATCTGTTTGGTTTGGTTTTTGAAGAACTTAAAAAAAATTAAGAAAATTTAAAAAAAAAATAACAATAAAAATAAAAAAAATTAGAAAATACTGATAGATATGCATTATTTTCAGTGTATACTCAATATTGGCGCAAAATGTTGCAAGATAACTGTTTAATATTTGATGAAATGTATTCATCAAATATTAAAATATGTTCAGAGTATTCTGTATATGAATTATACAGAATACTCTGAACTTTGAACTAAAAAAATCTAAAAAGTTCAAACTTTTCAAAAATGGTATACAATAGAAAATTGTTAAGAACATTCATTAAAGAATAGGAACATTCTGTATATAATAAAAACTGCTTCAGTTATAAAAATTGATAGTAATTGATTGAGAAATGAAACAATTGAGACTGTGACTATTTTTTAAACAGTGCTTTTGGTGTGCAAACTTATTATATTGATAAGTTCTCTAACAACATTTGGGAATATTGAGTTTCTTAAAAGTTTATTAAATTTCAAGTTTTAAATCGAATTGAATTTCATTGCACGTGCAAATTAGACTGTTTATTGTGCATGCAAATTAAACTGTTCATTTAAAATGCTGTACTGTAGATAATGCTAACATCGTGTAAAGTTGATGCGATATTTAGGTGAAAAGTTAAAAATATTCATCGAACTCTTAAATAAGTTTCTTATTGAAAAGTGACTTAGTATTAAAAGTTTCTTAAGATTTTCTCCTAGTACTAGCTTTTTATAAAAAATAAAAAAAAGTGTGATCAAAAAATTATATTTTTGATGTTAATCATTAAAATGAGTTTTCGATCTTATTCCATTTTTATTGATTTCGATATTGTTCCACATTTGTGAACTTCGATATAAAAACTTTTCGATATTAATCTGAAAATCACATTTTCGATCTTAATCACTAAAATGGGTTTCAGTCAGTTATTTTTCGATATTAATCATTTTTTCGAATAGTTAATTTTCGATACTATTCCGCTTTTCCTGCAAATTTAAATGGCAATATAATATATTAAAAATGCAGAGATAAGATATATTGGAAGTGTAGAGATGAAAACTTTGAGCCTTCATTTTATGCAATAGAATATATATTTTATGCAGTAGAAAATATTTTTTTACACAACTGAAAAAAGGAACTGGATATAAAGGAACAGAACTCCTCTAAAATATAAGACAAAACTCCATTAAACTTCAATTACTTAAAAACTTAAAATATAAGGTAAAACAAAAAGGAAAGTAATTTAGAATTTTTTATTCTAGTTAATAAATTTCTTATAAGAAATTTAAAATAAGAAAAGATTAGTAAAGCTGTGTATGAATTCAATTTAAATTACAGAAATATAAGCTTACAATTTAAATTACAGAAATTTATCTATAATAATATGTACAGGATAAAAGTGCTGAGAGCCAATCATTGATGATGAGTCTTCTTTCACATTAAATCATTCCAATATCAATGAAAATGATATATTTTATATCAGCAATGTAAAATCTACTCCATCTACAGTTGAATACCAAACAAAACAAAAGTTAAAAAAAAAATATTTCTATGGATTGCTTTTCGGAAAATAGTATTTCTGAAAATAATATCTATTTTGTTCCCAGTGGACAATAAATCAAGAAACCTATATAAACAAAGCATTAAGAAGAGACTTCTTCCATTCATTGATAGGTATCATTAAAATAGTGGCCCAATTTATACCTAATATACCTAAACAAAAATGCAAATATTGAGAAAGCAGAAACCCTGCAAACTTGCCAGAATGTTACCCTATCAAAAATTTTCAGAGTATTTTGAAAGGTCCTGTCAACAAGAATATTGGACACGCATTCATTCATTCAAAGTTCATACAAAATTATGTTTTAAGATCAGGTTTAATAAAGTTCATACAAAATTATGCTTTAAGTTTAATTATTTAAACTATTGTTTTAATAAAGTTAAAATTGAGTACAGAGTTTACTACCAAACTTAGCGGATAATGTCAGAAAGCATGATTTAATTAAAAATAAATAATTTTTTTTATATGAAAACTAAAATAAAAATACATTCTGAAACATTTTTCCGTTTTTTTCGCCATTATTTATGTAAAAATGATGTTAAATAACTCATTTAAAAATTGCTCAACTAGTCCCAACCTAATTTGTACAACAAAACAGAAAAAAAACAACAACAAAAAAACAAAATCAAAAACAAAAAAAAAGCAAAAAAAAAGGCAAAGTTTTAACACAAAAGGAAAAAGAAATAAAGGGTCAGGAGGCTAAAACATGGTTTCAAATCAAATATGTATGCTGTTACACAAGAGCATAGAAAGATAGCGAATGCGATTATTTAATTTTTTTACAAATAAGAAGTCACTTATCTATAGGTATTACTGTCCATAGGTATTACTAATAAATTTAAATTAGCATCAGGTAATTATTGAAAAATGCAGGTTTACACTAAAGATGGGAAAAACACAAAAGTTACCTGAGTGTGATGTCCAGGCCTTGCTTCATGAGCATTAACAGAATATTCAGAAAATTTTGGACCAAGGTTTTCAAGAAAAAAAGGAATGTTATAACGACATGGAAAAGTGCAATTTCCATCACTACTGTCATAACTTTGAGCGCCTTGTGATGGATTAAAATCTATTTGAAGCTTTACCGGGCAATTTGGGGTGCTATGTCGATCTCCAGTAAAATAAAAAAAGTCAACTGTGTTTGGATCATGAATACTCATAGTCTAAAAAAAAATTTCAAAATAAATTTTTTATTAATTTAAAGACTTACCCAATAAAACTATTCCTGAGTAATAATATTGAAAAAAATCTACTACCATCTGAGCAAATTCAAACCACTTCATCATAGCTTTCCATCTTGTTGGACAATTTATTTCAGCAGTTGCAGCTGTTGCACAGTTTCTAAAGGCATCTCCACGAGTCTCATTTTCTGGAAGTGGCTCATCATGAAAGAAACTTAGAGATAAATTTTTTAACAATATCTTGAACTTTTCAACTGCTAAAGTGCTGTTTATTTCATTTGTTTCTTTTGTTGCAATTTCAATAACCTAAAAACATAAACCTAAAAACACAAAATCTAAAAACATAAACCTAAAAACATAAATCTAAAAACATAAACCTAAAAACATAAACCTAAAAACATAAACCTAAAAACATAAACCTAAAAACATAAACCTAAAAACATAAACCTAAAAACATAAACCTAAAAACATAAAAACAAACTTAATGTAAAAAATAAATTCATTTTTGCTAAAATATTTGTTAAATTTTACGTGAGTATATTACTTTGTCCTTTAATAACATTTTTTTTGTATAATACACTAACACAATTTGAACATACACATTAGGATATTCCTTTATAAAAACAGATGAACTTTGGTTTTAAATTAACTGAAAAGTCATTGGTTTTATCTAATTTTTGAAAAAGGTCACCCATCATTGAATATTTTTTTCTTAAAAAGTATATCAACATGGGTCTCAAAATAACCAGAATTTCATAGAGATTTTTAAAATAATAATGGTTTCAAATAAAAATGATTTGCTTAAACTTTATATACAAAAAAAAAAAAAAATTTTTAACTAAAAATTTAAAAGGTCGTTTATATGACATTTTGTTTGCAATATTTTTTTCGAAATCACCATAAAGTTCTGGTTCTTTTGAAACCCAGGTTGATATACTTTTAAAGAAAAAAATATTCATTGATATAAGTCAACACCCTAATACACACACACAAAATTAAAAAAATTTAATAAAAGTTATATTTGAACTCTACACAAAAAATTTTGAGCATAATTCATTTCACTGCATTTAAAAACCCAATGAAATAAATTGTCTGCAATTTTTACATCAAGCCAATTACCTTATTTAATCACAAACCATATGCAATTGTGTATCAACATGCATCAAAAAAAAAAGGTCACACTTTGACAAAATTAATTACAGGTAATAACAATACCTGAGGATAAAGACGGTTTAAATTTTCCCATCCTAGCTTGTTTACTTCAGTTGGATGAATATCTTTTGTAGTGTAGTAACCAATAACTTGTTCATATGCTTTACTACCATTTAGAATGCATTTTTCTTCATTGCAAAAAGGTAAATATTTAATTGTTTTATTAGATGTCAATGAACCATTGTAATAAATAAAACTCAATGGTAGTGCAGAAAGTCCAGCACCACCTACGTTGTCAGGACGACAGTATAAATAATGATCAAATTCCAAGTAACTAAAAATTATTTTAAACTTATCATAAACTAACATCATAAAAAATCGTTCTAAAATCATCTTGATCACAAGATGACTTTTGAATGATTTTGATTACAAGATTTTGAATCATCATTCAAAAACCATCTTGAAATCAAGCATCTTCAATCATCAATCAAAAACCATCTTAGAATCAAGATTTGTTTTGTTTAAAATCATCTTGATTACAAAATTACTTTTGAATGTTTATTGATAGTTAACAATATTTTAGGTTTGATTAAAAAAGATAAGAAAAAAAAAAAAACTTGAGAAAAGTAGGAAACATGTTTATTATGGCCTTTTTTAAATTTGAAATACCATAGAGCCTTATTTTATGCACTTAGGTTTCAGGTGTGTATATTAAACAAATTATCTTGCTAGAATTATTTTTTTATCTTACCAAAAAACTAAAATTGTATGTGGAGCAAGCTTAAATATTTTTGTTTAGATTGCCAATTGGATGACATGCTCTAAACTACATTCATTATAGAAGACACTAGATCTTGTCAAAACAGTAAATGTAGTTAGAGAATTGTGGTCCTTTGAGTTGTGGTTCTTATGTACTAATCTTTTAAAAAAAGTTTGGCTTAAAGCTGGAATACTGATTATAAAGGATTACTCCAGCATTAAACCATATCCATTTATATATTAGTTTATTGGGAAAAATAGTTTTATGTTAAAGTATTGTACACTCAATTGAATTGGAGCCTGCCCAGTTTATCGGGATAATTTCTGTCATGGATGGAATAACAATATTTCAAGCTATAGATATTAAAATCATTTTAGATAAGACTTTTAAATTAAATTGAACTTCTTTCATTTGACACAACAAATACAAATCTTGTTGGATGGTGTGTGTAAACTATAAAAAAAGTAGAGAACAAAAGCACTTATTGCCATGCAGAGAACAAAAGCACTTATTGTCAAGCAAAAAGCAAAATCACTTATTGTTATGCAGAGAACAAACGTACTTAATGTTATGTAGAGAAAAAAATCACTTATTGTCATGCAGACTCTAAATATCTGAATTAAATCTTGTATTTCACAATGGTGACAAAAAGCCTAGTCGAAAAGACATTTCAAAAAGACAAAAAGACAAAAAAAGTCAAAAAGACAAAAAGCCTAGTCGAAAAATCATTTAAAAACTGAAGAAGTCTATTGCTGAAGCTAAAATCCTGTGTGAAGAATTAGAAAGATTATGTTGAAGGGATAACAATGGAGCTTTTTTTTATTATTAATAAAAAGTAAATATTTAAAATTCTTATAATGTATAGTAAATTTAACTCATAATGTGCATTTTTTGAACAGGCTTTGGAAAAAATAGATTTTCTTCAAACCTGTATTCTGTATGGACAGAAATGTTTTTTCTAGAAATGTCTACAGATAACTAATTGAACTGAGTGTAACTCAACTTGAACTTGAACTGTGTGTATTTGGTTTTAACTTGAACTTGAACTGGGTGTATTTGGCTTGAATTTAGAACTGCACTGTGTGTAAATTGGCTTGAACTTGGGATTGTACTGTGTGTGATATGGCTTCAAGGAGAAGTTATTTAAATGCCTTAAACTCTATAGCGTCACACCTTAACTAATTGGTCTAATCAACTTGGAAGAGATTATTAATAAAAAAAGTTTTATTTTATGGTCCTAAATTTATTAAAGTATCAATAGCAAGATTTGCTATTAAAAATTATTAAATTAATTTTTTTTTGAAATACCTTGTATAGGCATTTTTGAAATACCTTGTATGGGCATTTTTATTTTTTTTAGATTGCATAGCATTTTAAATTTAAAGTGTTTATTGTATGAAACTTTTATGTTTAAACAACATTTTATTTAAACTTATAGGCTATAAACATGTTTTTAGCCTATAACATGTCAAAAATATGTTTTTTATAAAAAATATTATTTATAGTTTATAAAAACGTGTATAATTTCTTTAATTTGTAAAAAATGTGAATTTTATTCTGTCAACTGATAAAAATATGAATAAGCTCAGCAAAACAAACTGAAGAGCTATGAGGGGTTATATTAAGTATTTATATGCATAACATGGCATACTATATAATTAGTTGTTACTATGTCTTTAATAGAAAATTATAAAGAAATTATAACTTGGTAACAGATAAATAAAAAAATAATAAACAACATAAATACTATTAATTGTTTTGAAACTGTTATTGTAATTAATATTTATTTTAACCAAAAAAAATAAATTTCATTTTTAATTTAATAAAAATTTATTTCAGTTAATTGATTTGAACTTAAAATCAAAAGGTACTAGGTACAAAAGGTACTAGGTTATACTGAATTTGCAGGAACATTAGATTCAGGATTACTTCTGATATTGAAATTTACTTCTTTTTTAAAATTAAAAAAAATAAAATAAAAAAAGGTTCCAAATTGATTTCGGAAAATATAAAATACTTTTAACTGTTGGATGAGTTTTAAACTGTAAAATTTAAAATTATTTATAATGTATAGATTATTCTTCTTTTTTAAATTGATTATAAAAAACTTTAAACATGATGTCTAGGCTTTATATCACTTCAATATTTCTTTTGTTTCTATATCAACATATCACAATAACAAAATAGTTTTAACATAAAGATATATTTTCTGCTTAGATTAAAGTGAGAAATGGAACAAGTCTAACTTTTTTTCCCAGGTATTCTTCAAAAATATTTTTTATAAATGGCTTGTTTGTCTTTAGATAGATTCATTGTTTAAATAATGAATCGAAAAAATCTATCTTAAGAAATGAAACAATAAAAAAAAATCATTTGAAAAAAATATGAGATAACAAAACAAAATATGAAATAAAAAAATAAAGTGAAAATAGATATGAAATAATAAAATCAAACTCAAGTAAAATCTTTAACGAATTGCCAACATATACTTGAACAGCCTCTTGTATATACTCAGTTACGTTCTTCTTGTGCTTTTCAATGTACTTCTTTGTTAATTCATTTGAGATATTGTAATAAAAACTTGGTGTATAAAATTTAGAAACATACCATTCTCTCACAATGCCTAAATAAAATACAAATTATCAAGAGAGTGATTAAAATTAAAAAAAAAATACAATTAAATGACCTGAATAGTCATGTGATCAAACATGTTATTGATAATCACACAAAAATTAATGTGAAAACATAAATAACAAAGCGATATTGAAAACATACCAGTGGCACCGTTTTGACTTATATTAATGTGATTTACTTTGATTGCATCTATTCCTGCTTGACATTCAATTAGCGTTCGAACCATGCCTCTTTCAATTCCCATTCTTAAAACATCAATATACTGATAAACTGTCTGGTTGAACTGCTTTAAATGTAGTATCACTAGTTCAATCCCTTTTTCATCTGAAGGTATCATGGAGCCAACAGCATTATACAAACTGTATCCAATGTGACAAATAGGTTCAGTACAGAATGAGGATGGTCCCAACATCCACAATCCGAAATAATAATTAAGATTTGGATTTGCAAAAATATTTTCCAAAAAATGTCTTACTCTCAAGTATGATTTGTGCTCTCTAGGTTTTAAAAGTGAGAGGTCTGGGTTCTAAAAACAAAAAAATGTATTACTCTCAATTTTAATAATTTGAATTTTTTTCTGTTTTAAGAGCGAAAGATTTGGTTTTTGGCTAACTATAAAAATCCAAGAAATAATATAAAAAGTTTGCTAACAATAACAATCAAAGAAATATTAACATAAGTATTTAATTGTAAAAGAAATTGATTTTACCTTATAATATAAAGATTAAAAAAAAAAAAAAAACTCACTAAACTTTTTGCTTCATTTAAAAGTGAGTATGCAGTGTCAGTCACTTTTTTTACATTTTCTGGACGAGGGTCGTACATTTTAAATTTTTGAACAAGCATCTCTTCAGAAAGATTTGGGTGCCATGCAGTTTCTTCAGGAAAAACATTGTGATATTGATCGCGAACTTTGAACAAAAAATCTCCAAGATTTATTCGTTTAGCCTCTTGGGAATACTCACAAGGATCAAATGTTTTTAATTTGGTAAATGTTGTTGTTGAAGTGTCTTTTAAAGGTTCACACTGATTCAATTTAGTTTTTGCTAATATTATTAAAACAATGCCAACTATTAGAAGAAGTAACGAAATGACTATAAACAAAACATTTTGCTTTTCTTTTAATAATGGTTTAAACTGTTTTGTTAGAATGCTTAGTTCAACATTTTCATCATCAGATTTTATTATTTCGTTACGAGAAATAGATCGCTTTGAAAACTTAACCATTTCTGGTTATCTAAATAATAAAAGAAATTTTCTGAATATTCAATAAATATTTAATTAAAATTGTTTTTTATCAAAATTACATATTTATAAATCTTTAAAACAATTTTTAAATTTACAAAAACTTTAAAGCATGCAAAGTAAATTTTAAAAGTATAAAAAAGAGAATGTTTTCAAGCTGAAAAAGTAATCTTGAAACTAGACTCAAATTCACTTGTGAAACTTGAGGATTTTAAAATAGTATACATTATATAGTAAATATATAACAACATAATAAAATATATAATAAAAAGTATGAGTGCAAACATAAATAAAATAAAATATTACTAAATAAAAATCATAAAAAAAATAAATTTCTGCATAACATAAAGTATAACTAAAGTATAAGATTTAAAAAAAACTTGAAAAATGCTTAAAAAAACCTTAAGCCAAAACTTGCTTATAACAGTAAGTTAAAACTTTATTCTCAGTTAAAGTTTGTTTATTTTGTAAATTTTATGTAAATGTCATTTGTTTGTTTAAATATTTTGATTGAACTATTTATAAATAGGTATTGTTCCTAAGTTTAATAATTACAAACATCTTAAAAAAACACTTGATGTTTAATTTAATGTTTATGGACCATCAAAGATAACATTTTCAATAAAAAATGTTTTTACCTGGAAGCTCTTGAATGAATTTAAAAAAAAAAAAAGAAAAGAAAAATAACAGGAATTAAAATGAAAACTTATTCAATATTTGAAAAAAAAAAATTTAATATTTAATTTGAAAAAATAAAAAATAAAAATGGAAAAAGCAGAAATGATTTTATGAATAAAATGTTTTTTAATTATTTATTTTAAATAAATGAATTACATCCTATAAGATATAAAAGGATTTGACATATCCTGATGTCTAAAAGAGTTTGTTTTTTGGTGAATTAAAACATAATCCATGTTTAAGAGTATTAAATGAAGAATAAAAAATTATGTGATTTAAATAGATGATTTAAATTTAATTATTATTATTATTACCTAATTAAGTTTAAACTAAATAATTTTATCAAATATTCTTGATTAATAAATATACAACATGCTTAACAAAATTTAAAGTAAAGGTTAAGTCATGGCATACCAAGACTTAGATATTTATTAGTAACTAATTTGAAGTTGTATTGAAAGCCAAAAATCATTTCACTTTTTCAACAAATATTTATAATCCTAATAACAATGTCATCTTTAAAGTAAACATTGATGCAAACCAAGTTGTCAAAAGTTCATACACAAGTCATTAGAGGTCACTACAATACAAAACCTTAACAAAAAATTAATTTTTGAAAGAAAAGCGTATAAAAGATAGACTGTAGATTAAATTAAGTAAATAAGTAAAAAATACTTGCAAAAAAAATTAACTGAAATTATTATTACTATTAAGGTTATGTATATTTACATGACGTGTGTTATGACCACTTGTAAACATAAATAATCAAATCATGTCACCATTAACCAAATGAGTCACGCCAACACTATTATTAACAATGTCAATTGCAACAGAATTTCAAAATAATAACTTTAAAAATTGATGTAATGAACTTTTCAGTAATGAGACTTTAAATCTACAACATATGAGATTTTTAATAATTTATATATAACAAAAAATCTAATAATTTATTATATATGACTATTACTTTTGATTATTATGTTTAATAAAAGCAAAAAGAAATAGCTAAAAATAATAGTTAAAAATGAGAGCCAAAAACATTTAAAAGTAATAGTAAAAAATTATAATCAAAAATAAGTCAAAAAATTGAAGTTTTTTTTATGCATGATATATAAGATTTTTGATGTTTTTGAACAACTCAGCTCTTTAATTTTTGTTTCAAAGAAATTACTTGTTTCAAAGAAATTACATGTAAAAAAATAACTAATCAATGAATAAATGACTTGTCAGTACCCATATGTCCATATTCAAAAGAGATTTCTAAATGAGCATTTAAAAAAAAAACCAATATATAATTTTATGCCTAAACTTGTTATATACTTTTATTTCAAAAGATAATTTGTTTAAATTTGCAGTGGCTAACCTGATTATACTTATAACCAATAATAGAGACAGATACTAAAAAAGTAATAAAATATTGAGTAAAAAAAAAAGAAGAAAGAATAATATACCATTATGGATACCACATATTATTATGTACAACTTGTACATTATGGTTATTACATAGCAGTAACAGAAACCACATTGCTAATAGAAATATTTTTACATTGCTAACAAAACAAATCACTCAGAAATATTTCTGTTGTAAACAGAAAAATATTTTTATGTTGCTAACAGAAACAAATCACTACTACTTAAACTTTATTTTCTTAAAAATTCGTGATTATTGCTAAAAAATTCAACCAGGCAAAAAATTTTTTAATTAAAGAAGAGTTAGCATTCATGTTCTTTTAAATAAGCAATTCATAAAACAAAATTTTAAAACATACCAGGGAGAACATTTTCTTACTTTCAGTTGATTTTATTTGTTTCTTTTTTATTTTAAGTTTCTTCATATTAAACAACTCTTAAACTTTGAATCATCTTCTACAAATCAAAATGAGTTCATTTTCTGTTTTTTTAAAATCTGATCATCTTTCATCATTCAAAATTTGATCACCTTCCAGCATTCAAAATTTGATCATCCTCCATTATTTAGGCTCTATATAAATAAAAAAGCATTAAAAAATTGAAACAATTACCAATTTTTTTTTTTTCCAAACACAACATTTATTTGACAGATCTTGCTTTAAAAACATTTCTTGTTATAAAAGTTAAAAAATTAAATTTAAAAATACTAAAACTTATAATCTAAATTTAATAAATATTTTAATATTTATAAACTTATAATCTAAATTTAATAAATAAATAATTAGTTTTGACAAATTTATCCAAACAACAATAAAGAAATAAAAGCAACATTATTTAAAAATTAAAAAAAACTAGGAAAAATAAGACACTGTGATGAAAAACAAAGACAATGTGATGAAAAAACAAGGACATTGTAATGAAAAACAAGGACATGTGATAAAAACAAGGAGAATGTGATGAAAAATGCGGCAGTGGTGTAGTGGTAAGAGCGCTCGCTTTGTAAGCGAAAGGTTCGGAGTTCGACTCCTACCACGTCCCTGGAAGTACCGCGCTCAACTTAGTTTCTCCGCGCAGCGGCCTTGCTTGGCAAGGTTCGTGTTTCGGAGTTAAAGAGTTGAGAGAGGGTTGCACCACGAATAACGACTAAAAAAAAAAAAAAATATTAAAAAGAAAAAAAAAAAAAAAAATGAGTATCCTCCTTGACTGTAGTGGCCCCCCTCGGGCCTTGAGGAGGTGAATAATCTAAAAAAAAACAAACAAAACAAGAACAATGTGATGAAAAACAAGGACACTGTGATGGTAAAACATGGACACTGTGATGGTAAAACAAGGACACTGTGATGGTAAAACATGGACACTGATGGAAAAAAAAGATGAAAAAGATTATGATAAAAAAGATATTAGGATTAACAATCAAAAAAATGTGGAATGATAGTGAAAGAAATATTGACAATATTGACCGTTGCATTACTCCTAATTCTATTCTAATTACCAGGCCTTGACAGGAAGTGAGAGCTTTAGCTCTTGTTCTTGCCTACACTCCCCTAAAACACTTTACAGGAGCAACTTACAGCTCTCGCAAAAGTATTTTTTTTTTATCAAAAGTTTAATTATTATTGTAACTAAAATGAAAAACGCAAAGCCAAAAAAATTTAATTCATTGGATAATAAACAGGGACGGTTTTTGTAAAGTTAAAAATTTTTTACATCCAAAGAATTTTTTCACAGGGCAATAAATGACTCTTGTTATGTGTAACATTAACGTTACAAACGTATGCTAGTAACTAGTATAAAAGTAAATTTTGTATTTAATAAGCAACTTTTATATAAATAAACAGATAGCTTGTGCACTAAACTAAAAGCTCTCGTAAGAAGCAGCAGCTCCTATTGCTCGCCGTGTTGATTTTAGCTTTACTCCGCTCTAGCGTTCATTTACTCCCCCTGATGCCTGCTAATTACTATCCCTATTATTTTATTATTGAATGTGTTTACTTTGTATTTGTATTTATTACTTGCTCTTGATGTATCAAGTTTATTCAGAATATAAAAATTTGATTTGATATATGAAATGATAAGGATGGTGCTATTGTAGATAACAAGAGTTATATAAAAGAAATGGATAAAGAAATGGATAAAGAAAACCTTTGGGATTATCATAAAGTAGAGAAAAAACTAATTATCAGTGGATCAACTTTAAGTTGAAAAACTTGTACATGAAAGCCAGCAAATGGAAAGTTACTAACATTATATATCCTTTCCTAGATCAATCTGGAAATGTAATACTTCAGAGTTCAAAATGGAAAACTAATGCTATTTACTTTCAACTACCAGAGGAATGTGCAAACTTTATAACTATAAAAAAATGCTGTATTAATGATGTTATTACTACTGAATAAATTAACTATTTGGATGGATAATTGGTCATATAATCTTTATCAGTTTTTGCACTAATATCGAACAACATCATGTGGAAAATATCCA
>NC_088932.1:58825000-58842500 GCF_038396675.1 Hydra vulgaris | reverse complement strand
ATTTAAAAAACATTGATAAAAAATTGATGCTGTTGATCTCTTTCATTCAATATTTTCATTGTTCTTCTATATTTCCTTTTTAGAAAATTTTTATTCCTTTTTATTCAAATTTTAAATCTTTTTGTTTGGATCATTTAATATCTAAAATAAAGAAAAAAAAGCATTCTATTACAATAAGAAAAAATAAAAACAAGAAGTAGAAACTTTTAAAGCTTTTATCAAATAAGTAATGTTTTCAACAAATAAATGGATAGTTAGTGTGAAAACCTCAGGACAACGCTTATCTAAAGAATTTTTTTCATGGCACAATAAATGACACTTGTTATGTATATATTCTTGTAATATAAATGTTACAAACAAATGCTTGTAACAAGTATAAAACCAAATTTTGTATTTTATTATAAAATTTTTTAAAGGAATAAACAGATCAATGCAAAAACCAAAATTGTAAGAACCAAAAGCTCTCATAAGAAGCTGTTTAGAGGAGCAGCACACATGGTTCACCATGTTTGTTTTAGGAGAGCTTTTCTCTGTTCTTGCACCCATTTACTCCCGCCGAGGCCTGATCTTTATATATATATATATATATATATATATATATATATATATATATATATATATATATATATATATATATATATATATATATATATATATATATAATATATTTATATATATATATATATATAAACATATATACAGTACTGTGAATCAGTTTTAGACGACTTACATTTTTTCAAAAAATTCCGGAGAATTCTTCTCTAATATTTAAGTTTGTAGTTCTAAATTATAAACTTATTAAAACACATGTATTTCACACAAAATATGGAGCAATTACTAACTATTTAATGTCAAACTTCATAAAAAACTCTAAATATTTACTATGTCCTCCTTTTGCCTCAATCCCAGCCAATATTCGCCAGGGAATAGATTCATACAAGTTAGTTATAAAATCCTGGGTTATGTTGTGCCATTCTTTTTGAAGTACTTCAAAACATTTTTCAGCATTTCGGGGAGCATGTTCGACCTTCTTTCTGTCCAGGTAATCCCAAATATGCTCAATTATATTCAAAAATGGACTCTGGGGAGGCCAGGTCATCAATTCCAGCACTCCTTCCTCTGCCATTTCATTCAAATATTTTTTTGCTACTCGGAAACAATGTTTTGGGTCATTGTCCTGCTGCAGAATAAAATTATGACCTATTAGTCTCATTCCGGATGATACAGCATGGTGCCTAAGGGTATCCACATAACGTTCCCCGGTGAATCACCCCCCTATTTTGATCAAATCACCTACTCTAGATAAAGATAAGCAGCCCCAAACTTGTAACGAGCCTCCTCTGTGTTTAATAGTAGGGTTTAAACACTTGGCTAATAGGCTTCTTCAATTCTTCTTTAAACATATTAGCATCCCCAAACTTGTAACGAGCCTCCTCTGTGTTTAATAGTACAGTTTAAACACTCGGCTAATAGGCTTCTTCAATTCTTCTTTAAACATATTAGCATCCTTTCATTCCAAAAATTTCGAATTTGGACTCATCGGTGCACAGAACCCGATTAAACATTTCCTGGGCCCAATCTTTGTGTTGTTTTGCATATTTAAGTTGTTTTTCTTTATTGCATTTAAATAAAAAAACTTAATATATTTTTCTTATTAAAATAAAAAAACTAAATATATTTTTCTTATGAGCACTTCATATTCTCTTAGTATTGGCTTGGCAATAGTGGACCTTTGGCTTAGGACTTAACATTATTTGAATTGCATATTTTTGTTATCTGAAGGTGTATATTTAACTTCAATGTGTAACACTTGCCAAGACTATTTAACAATTGATATACCTATCTATAAATGACTTTAGTAATCAGCATTCAGATTAAAGTTCTATTGAACATTTTTGAAAGCCTTATTAGTTATTATACAAAGATGATTTACTAGACAGATGTGATGTGCATTAATGTTGTGCGCTCTAATATTTTTAAAGAACACAGTAGTGCAAAATTTGGCCTGTAATTAGATTTTAGCTTATTTTAGCTGAGAAAAACTCTATTTTCTAAAAATAAATTAAATATGTGCAATAGAAAATAATTAATGATATCATAAATACTTTCAACAACATTATAGCTAATGTCAACAATGTATGATATTTTGCTTGATAAAATGTTGATATCAAGTCTTAGCAGGAGTTTTTTTAAAACCATCTATTAAAAAATTGTTTTATTTTATAGATATGATTTAACTTTTTTCTTTTCAGGATTTACTTTATGTGGCAAACGATCTTGCTTGTTTTTTCCAAAATTTTGAATTATTTATTACTTCAGAGGCTGTGAGATCATTTTTAAAATAAAAACTACCAACGGATTAATTTTTTTTTAACCAATTAATTAGCAGTGTCATTTAAAATTTTAAAAATTAAAAAGTAAAAAACTTTATATATAAATGCCCTGGAATTTAAGTAAAATGTCTATGAACAACCCCTTTAATGTCTAATAATTGTAAGTTAATTATTATTAACATTTCTATTGTTCTTATTTTTTATTATTGTTTTCTACTATTCTAAAAAAACAAAACCATAAAACGAAACAAAAATCTTCACTGAAAACTTACTTGAGCATCAGCATTTTCTCTTAAAAGGCGATTCTTTCTAGAAGAATATATTTTGTATGCAAGATTACCAGAGAGGATGACAGTTGAACTAACCAAAACAAGAGAGAGGGTTTTTTGTAAACTATCTGCAAGACGGGATGCAAAACTCATTATTAAACAGATTATTTTTTTCAACTTTGAAAATAATAATAAAAAAACAGTAACAAAATATTTATTAACATCTATTATTTATATATTTATATCTAACTTCTATTATAAACCTGACCTCAATTATATACTTTTAGCCTAATTTGAAATTAGGATTTTTTAAATACTGTACTCAATATCAAGAGTAGCAAACCAAATCCCAAAATTTTTCAATTTTTAAACAAAACAACAACTTTGCTTTTATTTAACTCTTAAGATGTCTTTGTGAGGAACTGTAAGGAGATAGAATTTCAGTAGTATTTATAATTAAAAAACTTTCTAACAACAACAAAGTATACCTGAAAATTTTAAGATACTTAATAAATAAATGAAATTTATTTAAACAAACATGGTGAGTATAAAAGTAAATTTTTAAAGACCGTTACATTACTTATTACCAGTGATGAAAGTATAATATAAATACTTTGAAAACAAATTAGTTTTAAATTAAAATAATAAAACTCAAGTAATTGAAATTAATAAAAACTTTGATTTTACAAACATAAATAAAAAGTAAAACAAACAAGAGTGTTCAAGCATTAAACTTAACATATATTAAGTTATATTTAATATGGAATATTAAATATAACAAATACAAACATTTACTTCAAAATGATTTTTACTATTTTTGTGTATACGCTTTTGAATTTATTTAACTGCTTTAATGGTAGCAAATAAAAATGGTAGCAAATAAAAATAAGTAATAATATTTTAAAAAAAAAACTCTAGAGATTCTAAAATTGTTCAGATTTTAAATCGCGATCTTTCAGATTTTAAATAGTCACGATCCTTCAGTTTTTTAATAATCACAATCCTTCGGATCTCTCTAATGATGAAACTCCTGATGACAGATTTTCTAAAGATTGTACTTTATGTTTTGCAACATTGCTTGGAAGTATTGAATTGAATTCATGTTGACAATTTGAGATTGACATTCCAATACCAACACCAACTGATAGTGTTGCCGGCCAAATTTTACGTTTAAACACCACAAGAGACAAAAGACCTCCAACTCCTATACCAGCCCCAGTCTTTATAATAAGATCTGTAATACATCGATCATATTTATAACCAATTTCATTTTCACTAGGACTTGACATTTTTCTAGTCTACATAAAAGTTTTTATAAAGATTAATAAAAATTTATGTATAATGAATATAATCCTTTATTATAATTGTTTAGCAATCAAACATTTCTCCTATAAATGTTTAGCAATCAAACATCTCTATTATAAATGTTTAACAACCAAACATCTCTATTATAAATGTTTAGCAACTAGACATTTCATTAGATGTACTTTTTTGGAGTTTAAAAAACTAAAAATTAAACATTTTACTAAAAAAATTATGCAGCCAAGGTTTACCATAGCAAACAAGAAACTTCTCCAATATTTTATTATAGCAAAAATAATCATATTGACATAATGACAAAAATAATCATAATGACATAATGACAAAAATAATCATAATGATATAATGACAAAAACAATCATAATGACATAATGACAAAAATGGCACAAAAACATTTCTCTGAAAATTTATTAAAAAAACAAAAAAAAAACTCTTAGTCATAAATCTATTTTTGCTTTGCCCCACCGACCCCCACTGACCTCTACAAGAGTGGTGGTTGAAAGTGTGGTAAGGGAAAGCAAAAATAGATTCATACTTGAAATAAGTACTATTTTTATTTTAAGTGAAAGTAGTTTTTTTATTTTTATTTTAAATGAAAGTAGATGAGAGCACTTGTTATAAGTGAAAGTACACATTATTGTAAGTGAGAGTACACGTTATTATGTTAAGTGAGAGTAGTCTATGTTGTAAGTGAGAATGTTCTTTATTTATAGTGGGAGTGTTCTATATAAAAACCAAGGTTGATGTAAAAAAAACATCAGTCCAAATCAAAAAAAAAAAAAATTACTTTACTAATTTAAAAAAAAAAACCATGTTGCTACAACAGTTAAAGTTGCTATAGTATAAAATTCTATTAATTTTAAAAAAAGTCGAGAGATTTCATTTCTGTTATTTAAAAACTATTCTAATGAAATATGAATCTAAACCAAATATTTCACATAAATTTTAAAATCAATGTTTTAAAAATTGATTTTGTAATGGTTTTATAACCAAGCATTACATATCATTTATAACCAAAGTTTCATAACTTAGATATAAAAACTTATGCAATTTTTAAATGATGCTTTTTATAGATTTATGATATATAAAAAAAAAAAAACATTTTCTAAAAACTTGGCTTAAATTTTTCATATCCTTGCACTTTATTTGACTATTGCAATATGTTATTTATTGCTACATTGTTGCACTTGTCTTTATTTGACTATTGCAATTTGTTATTTATTGCTATATTGTTGTACTTTGTTAAGGACCTTTTATAGACTTATTTAGCATCACTGTAATTTTCTGCATCAAAACTATCATCTGCTCTGTTACGATCTTGTGCAAGCTTACCATAACCTCCTCGTCCTGGATCATAGTCATTTCTATACTCATCTCGTACTTGTCCTCCACTTCTCCCTCTACCATACTGACGGCCTTCTTCGAATCCTGCATCCCAATCACTTCGAACAATACGATCTTCTAATCTTGTACCATTAATATATCGAATTGCATTTTCAGCACCTTCTGAAAAGTAATATTCTACAAAACAAAATCCACAAGGGGTCTTTTTTACCCTGTCAAGTCCCATTATAATGCGCTTGACATCCCCACTTTTAGAGAATAGTTCATAAATTTGTTCTTCTGAAGTATAAAATGAGAGATTTCCAACATAAAGAGTTGTGCTTGTTTCCAATTTTCGCTCTAATTCAGCCCGAGTCCCTTTAAAATGTTGATCTCTATAAGCACTAAGGCCAGCTGCCATTATATTTGCTAAATTAAAAAAGTTTTTATATAAAAAAATTTAAAATATTCTTACATATTTTATTGTGTTAAATATATTTAATATACTAAAAATTATTTGAATCATCATAATTAACACTCTACAACATTATAAAACAAAACCAAATCATTCAAAGAAAAAAAAATCCATTTATATATTTAGAAAATTTATTTTAAAGCTCTTAAAAATAGTTTTAACATTTTAGAAAAATTTTTTACAAACATTTTTAAATGAACTTTACACACCATGTCGAATTCAAGATCAACATCATCTAAAAGTACCAAAAATGTCCTTCTATAGAAGCATTATATAGACCTTATGAATACATTTAGAGGTGTTTTTAAAATCTTTTAATTTTGATTGAGACTTGATTTTAACAGGTGGATTTTGAATTTTTTGATTTTGAAATGGTTAACTTCCAAGCATGGTATAAACTAAAAACTTTTATATCTTCAAGATGAAATAAAATACAAATGATTTACAAAAAATGACCCTAATAATTTTTCCCTCTTGACCCCCGTCAAGGAAAACACTATATTTGTTATTTTATAGTAGACCAAAGCTATATTTGTATATTTCAAATCTCATCAACAAAACTCTCGGTGTTTATAAACAATGTCCTTGTAAAATTTACAACCCCATCACTTTGAGGGGAATCAATTCATCAAATGGTCAATACTCTAAAACACAAAACCAAAAATTAGTTTAACCTTAAATTTTTTCTGAATAAATATTGATTTACTTCATAAATAAGAAAAGAGAAATTTTTTTTTTCTAAAAAAGTTTTTCGTAGATGGAGTTCATGAGGGCAAAATAAACTGGGCTATTTTTGTTAAAATGCCAAAAAATGTTGTTGCAAAAGTTTATTTATTCTTAAGTATTAAAAAAATAAGATTCAACTTTTACCTTGTTTAAAATCCAAACTTAACTTGTTCGAAATTAAAACATATCAAAACATCTGAAGTACTCTAAAGGTTTATTGGTTTCAGATAGAAAAAATTAAATATAAATAAATAGAAGAAAAATAGGATTGCAAGAAAAAGAAACAAAATTGCAAGTAGTAGAAAAATACAATATCAATTAATGGAAAAATAAAATTGCAACTTGAAAACCCAGTGCTAATGAATCCTAAGTTGTAGAAGATTTAAAAGTTCTGAATTGTTTTGAAGAACAAATTGAATTGTTTTGACAAACAAATCGAACTGTTTTGAAGAACAAATTGAATTGTTTTGAAGAACAAATTGAATTGTTTTGAAGAACAAATTGAATTGTTTTGAAGAAAAAATTGAATTGTTTTGAAGAACAAATTGAATTGTTTTGAAGAACAACATGAATTGTTTTGAAGAACAAATTGAATTGTTTTGAAGAAAAAATTGAATTGTTTTGAAAAACAAATTGAATTGTTTTGAAGAAAAAATTGAATTGTTTTGAAGAACAAATTGAATTGTTTTGAAGAACAAATTGAATTGTTTTGAAGAACAAGGAATTGTTTTTATTTTAAAACATGATTAAAATATATTTTTTAAGTGAGAAGTAACCAAGATATGTTTAACATAAAAACAGCATTTAAAAAAAAATATTTGGGAAAATGCTAAAAACTGAATAGTGTTCAGATTTTACTTAACAAAAGAAGAATAAAAAAATTTTGTTTTTGAAAACAACTTTTTAAAACAAAAATTAAAAAAAAAAATACAGTTTAATGTTATTACAATTTATTATTTATAAATTTTTTTTTCATAAACTCAAAAATTTTAACAATGATTTCTTGTTAATCTAAAAATATAAATATTCAAATAAAAAAATTCCACTACACCTTAAACAAAAACTTTTTAAGAAATGCTGACCACACTTATAAAAATGACCAGATTACCCATAAAAAAAATCTATTAACAATAGATTGTTTCATAGCAACATTTTAGAGTTATGCAAACATTCAGAATAAATTAAACAATGCTGACTATTGTTTAAAATAATACAAAAAAAAAAAATAAAAATAAAAAAATAATGAAAAAACAAAAACAAAAAACAAAATAAAATAATTACAATAATTGCATAAAAAACAACCAAAATTATAAAAATAAATTATATTACACTTTATTTAACTAAAATTTACAAAATAAAAACAGAAGAAAAAAAAAATTATTTAAATTTAGTTTATATTAGTCTTTGTCAGCTTATATCTGAATATGTAATATAATGTCTAAATAATAAAATCTATAGTATACTGCCTGATTAATAGAGTCTATAGTATACTGCCTGACCTGAACTTAAAAACAAATTTTGTGAAACTCATCATTTGTATAAATAAAAGAAAATAAGCATTACATAAAAAAATAATTCCTAACAAAATACACACAAACACTGGCATGACTGCAGCATAGAAAATATTTCTAATCCCAAGTATTCATATACCATTATTATTATGTAGCAGCTTTGGACTATTAAATAAAGAAAATTAAAAAAAAAATTACAAAAATAAAAAAAAATTAGCATTTAAGATCCTTTGATGAAATCATGATCCAGGCTCAACTGTAAAATAAACTGCTTCTTGCAAGACAGGATAAATGAGTTTTACGTGCTCAGCCCCGCGGATGTTCAACTTATTCATGGAATAATAATGAATCATCTCAGGGATTGTATCATAGGGCTTACTGTTCATTCCCAAGATGTATTTTCCATTTTGACATGAAATCTTTAGATGCATTGTTTCACCTTTATTTCTTAAAAAAAAAAGAAAAATAATTTAAAAAATACATTATTGTAAAAATTGCATTGTTTATTTGAGACACATACTTTTTTTAAAAAATTCGGAGACTTCTTTTCTTTAATAACTTTTTATTTTTGTCTTTATTTAGTAAAAACTTATCATTAAAAACTTTTTATGCATAAGCCTTGTTTGACGAAGTTTGTATTTTAAGGTTATAGAGTAGGTATTAAGTGGCTTATTTTATATTATATATCATGGCTTATATTATTATATACTATGTATTATGGCTAATATATATTATGTGTTATGGCTTATATATATATTATATATTATTATATGTTATATATTTTTTATGGGTTTTTATATAGAAATTTATATATAAAGAAGAAAAAAAATCAAAAAACATTTTAGTAGTAAAAGCTTAAAAAATAAGTGTATAAACAAGAATAGAGAACTTAAATGAATAAAAATTAAAAACAAGAAAAAAAACCCGATACAAATAAGAACAAAGTTAAAAAGTCTTCAAAAATGTAAAATAATTAAAAAGAACTAATATTTTTACTAATAAAAAAATATTAAATATTTTATGGAAAGAAAAGAAAAAGAACAATTTTAATTGTTATATTGTTTATATGTCGTGTATTTATGTATATAAAAAATGATGAATGAATTTATTCTTTTGCATTTTTCTCTGTCAATTTAGTTGTTATTGCTTATTCTATATCTTGATATTTACTTTTGTTTAACTAATCTATGAAATGCGTAATATTGTGTTATATAAGCTTTAATATTGTATGTAGTAGTGTATGTATATATTTGTTTAATTTAAGTTTGCCTTTATTTTGCTTTTTTTATTTTTCTATGAAAATTTTTTTCTCTCTATCCTTCTGAACTTATGTCATTAAAAATGTACATTTTCTCTTACATTTTTTCATCTCATCTTATCTCATCCGTTCAATCTCCCTTATTTTTTTCTTTTCATTTTTAATTACTTGCATTAATGTATTTTAGTTTCTTTATTATTTCCTTGTCTTAATTTTTTTTGAGTTGACAAGAGTCAACTCAAAAATAAAAAAAATCTCAGGTTAACTAGTTGCTATCATATTTAAAAAATAAGTTTGAAAAATCAACATAAATAAACCGCTTTAAAAATGCCATTTTTTGTAGAATTACAAAGAAATGCATCATTAAAAATAAGTAAACATAAACAAAACTAAAACTATCCATCGATTTATTAACTTTTTCTAAAGTTTTCTATCTAAAAATATGAATGCTTTTTTTAACTTAAAAACAAAAATATCTGAAATTTTTTTTGTTAACTGTTTACCTTAACCCAAATGAGTTGCAAAATTTAAAACCATGCTTTTTATAAATGTTTTATTTACATAAGTTCATCTAATTATATGGCTTGTGTAAAATGAATATAATATATGTAAAACTACCATTTTTACAAGATCCAAACATGTCTAAAAAATTATAAAAATCAAAAACTAAATTACTTATGTTTCATTATATATGAAAATACCTGGGAAAATGTTTTACCTCAACACTCGTCTTAAAAATTCATTAATTATAACTCACTACACTTTATATATATGCGTGTATTTATAGATAAACATCATCATGATGATGAAATCATCAACATCATTATCAGCATCATCATCATCATCATCAAGCTTCAACTTTCCCCTTTATGCTGTTCTCTAATATAAAAAAATCAGAGTATTTTTGTTCCTTAACTAAAGCTCATTTATACCATGTCTTAATCTTCAAGTTTTCTTACTTTGATTCTCATTCCCATATTATTCAATTTTAACTCATCATAACCATTCATGCTGATACACAAAACACTTGACACACAAACCACTTGATGCACAAACCACTTGATACACAAACCACTTGATACACAAACCACTTGATTCACAAACCACTTGATACACAAACCACTTGATACACAAACCACTTGATACACAAACCACTTGATACATGAGATGGTCAGTAGTGAATGATAATCCAAGAAGAGTTTTTGTCAAGACAAAATATAAAGTTGAGTCAACAGCAAATAGAGCCACTTTATAACTAAGATTGCCAGGAAGATCATTCATGTAGATAAGAAACAAAAAAGGACCAAGAATAGAAACTTACTCCATAAGTTACTGAATATGAAGAAGAGTGTTGGCCTTCGAGTATGGCTAAAATAAATGGTTAGAAAAAAATTATTTAATAATCTTAAAAACTTTTCCAGATACACAAATTCTAAAGATTATACAAATATGTACAAACTTTAGTTATTGCATTTTTAGATATCATAACATTTCCATCTTAGTCTTACAATATCTCGCATACAAGATATTGTATGCCAGCATCTAAATAAATAGCAAAAAACATGTTTATATCCTTATATATCCATATCATGTATGCACAAATCCACCTCTTATCTAACTTCCAAGATCCAAGCAGGTATGGAAGCTTTTATTACTTCTTATCGGTTTAAAGTCAAGCCTCATTCTACTTCACGTTTTTTACCTTCTTGTGCAGTTGCTATATTAACTGTAATTGTTTTTTTAAACCTTTTTTACAAGAATATCTCTCTTGAGAACAAATACTATTTTACTATTGCAAGAAACAAATATAAAAAAAACCCTGTCCAATACTAAGCTTTGTTTTTCTCAGTTTTATTCAAATCTTATCTCAGATGTTAGGTTCTGACACTTTTGAAAAATCTTTAAGAGTCATTACTAAAGGAAGTCTAAGATTGCATCTCTAATTCATGGGTCTTATCTTATTACTTTTCCCAAGAATAAGGAAGTGTTATTTGCAAAGAAAACTCAAGTGACTCTATTTGATGACAACTCAAGTTAATGCTCTTTTATATTCTTCTTAACAAAAAAAATTTGATTTTTAAAACTTTTTGATTGCTTAAAACAAGCAACCAATCTTTAATCTGATCTCTCTTCTGTAACAGCGTGGGGAATGCAGTAGTTAGTTGATTTTAACTCCAATGAAACTAAGTTATTTACTACAAACAACCATCACAATATTGTTAACATAACTATATAGACAAATAACAACCCTTTCACTTTCTTCTTTCACTTTTCTTTCACTTACCTTAGTATATCACACTAAACTTATCTTTTGAATAGAAGCATGATAATTTTCATTCAACATAAAACACTTTTGAATTTAAATTATTTTAAATCTCTGCGTGGAAGCCAACAATATTTTAAAGTTATATTTAGTTTGATTTACTGAATGGATAAAGAACATCACAGAAAATTTATATATAAACTAAATCAAAACAACAAGTTAAGTTACTACAGTAACTTATAGTTACTCAACTATTAAACTTACCCGATATACTTGCAAAGACTCTCAAAAGTTAGCCAGATAAATGTTTCTATTTATATCATATATTTTGTTAACACACAATATAAGCTTCTAACTAAAAAATTATTTTAACAAGAAATTTCAAATTGTATATGAAAAAATCTCAAATAGAATATGAAAAAAGCAAAACCATTTTTTTATATTTCCATTTTATTTATAGTGATATCATTTCCTATAAAAACGCAATTTCTTTTTAAGAATTTTTTAAAAGAAATCTATTTTGCTCGCTTTTAAAAAGAAATCTATTTCACTCGCTTTTAAAAAGAAATCTATTTCGCTTGCCACATCCCTGGTAGTACCACGCTTAACTTGTTTCCCGCACAGCGGCCTTGTTTGTTAAGGTTCGTGTTTCGGAGTTATAGAGTTGAGAGAGGGTTATAACCACTATTAAGTAGCCTCCTCATCTGTAGTGGCCTTCTCTGGCTTGGGGAGGTGAATAACAAAAAAAAAAAAAAAATAACATTTGAACAAAAGATTCATTCAAGATTTGAACTGAAATTCTTTCATTCAAATAATTTTGTGATAAAAATTGGAAATTAAAAAAAAATTAAAAATTGTCCGTAATAACCAGTGGCATAGTGAGAATCATTCCACTAAGTTAAATAGAATCATAAAAGAATCATTCCTGAAACTTATATCTAGCTACAGTGACAGATTTAAAAAATAGTGCAACTTAGTAATAAAATTTTATACCGAAAACATTTTGAAAAGTTAGTTCTCTTTTTTGTTTCTTGAAAATAGTTTATTTTACTTAAATTTTTAATACTACGCTTATTATACTTAAATTTTTAATAATAATAGATCAAGAAGCAATAAATTATGGTAACATGGTAACTAATGTTTTTTTGCTTTGATCTTACTTGTTTGGTTTAAAGTTGTACAACGATAATGTAAATTAAACAATTCTATTCATTTAATTTGTTTTATTTTAAATGCATGTTAAAACTTTGTTTTTTGTTGTTTTATAACTTTTTACATTAACAATTCTCATTTTCTTGAGCAAATTCAGTATCTGTTAAACTTTTTAATTCGATTTAGAAGTTTAAATTTTAAACATTTATTCTATTAGATATTTGCGTTTTTACTTTTACTTTTTCACTTTTTTTTAAGTATCATGTTAAGTAAAAATAATTACTAAAAGTAATATTGTAAATGAATTAAATATTTTACTTGCAATTAATTATTTTTTTTAATAATTTATAATTTATAAATAATTTATTTTTTTATAAATTTAATTACATTATAACACTACATTTTAATTACATTATAACACTATTTAATTACATTATAACACTATATACTAACACTATCTTATCACACTATAGCTACAACTTAAACTTTAAATTATAACTTAAGCTGTAAATTATAACAGTTGTTTATGCCTTTTTTAACTCCGCCAAACAAAAAAATTAAGTAGAAAAAATACAATTTTATACTAATCCAATCCCCTCTCCTTACTACAAAGCAGCACAAGGGATAAGAAGGAATAGAATAGTTTAAAAAAAAAATTTTCAACATTTTTTTTGCGAAAAAATGCCAAAACAAATATATATATATGCCAGTATTTAATAAAGAGTTAATGTGCAAATTTATAATAAATAAAGTATTATAAATTTTTTCCTAGCCCTGGCTACCAACCCCTACTAAATCTTGCTGGATAGTTTTGCTGGGCAAAACTATCCAGAGTCAGGTTTGTAAAAAGTCTAAAGTTAAGGTAGGCCAGGCCATTTACTACTAGTTTGTAGCACCAAAACTGTTTAATATTTATTGTGCTAAAGTCTAAACATATAATTTTATAACTGCATGTAAAGATTGTTTTACAAATTCAAAAAAACACATCAGCATTACATTACAATGCGTTAGTTTTTTGTTTTGATTCAAGTCTAATATTTTAATCAAAACTATTGTTTTTTAAAATTATTAGAATTATTAACAATTTTAAAACTAAAGAATAATTTTTTTAAAACCTTATCAAATATTTAAAATAAAAATAACTAAGAAGGGTTACTACAGTCAAGGAAGCTACCTTATTTTTTTTTCTATTTATATTAATTTTTTTAGAGTTAATGTTCAAGTAGTGTTAAAAATTTTTATTTTAAAATAGTTTTTATTAATTTTTAAAAGAGAGACTTTTATTAAATTACACAAAGTAAAATATTTTAATGTTAAAAAGCTTGAGTAAGTTTTTCGAGCTTTATCTTTTATACTTTACACATTGGTTCATTTAAAACACTTACTCTTGGTCTGTTATCTCTTGTTATGATTATTATATAACTTTTTTTTAAATGTTGTCACAACATTCTCTCAATCTTCTAACACAAACCTTGCCACTACAAGGATAAACTAGTATTATTACAAATAGAGATTTGCTTAAAAACAGGAAACAATAACTTTTTGAAAAAAAGTTTTTTAAACATTTTTGAGAACTTCATTTTATATTTTATCAAACCTGGGAGAAAAAGCTTTTCTGTTTATTTTCTACCAAAAGACGGGTTTTGGTAGAAAACAAAATATTAAATAAATTTTCAATATTAAACATTGTTAAAGTTACTTAACTTTAACTATACATTGATTTAAAATACTTGCAGATGGCAGAATTTAATAAATAAAACAATAAAAGTATTAGAGAAAAAAGTTCAGATATTAATATATTATACATAATATAATATAATATAAGTGTTTGCTTACTTGAGAGATAAAGAGTAGTTTAACTTTGAGCTTTCACTGTCTCTAATCAAATAGCTACAATCAGGCATTGATTTTAAAAGATCTTCTGCATAATCTCTTCGAATAGCTCCATGAAACCAACTAGATTTACAAGGTTTATTTTATGATTTTATATTAAATAACTTTTTATATATATATATATAAATATATATAAATATATATAAATAAATAAATATATATATATATATATATATATGTGTATATATATATATATATATATATATATATTTATATATATATATATATATATATATCTATATATATATATATATATATATATATATATATATATATATATATATATATATATATATATATATATATATATATATATATATATATATATATATATATATATATATATATATATATATATATATATATATATATATATATATATATATATATATATATATATATATATATAGAGTCATGGACAAAAGTTTGCGACCACTGCGATTTTCGCATATTTTTTAATGTATTCTACTCTGAATTGCTTTTGGGCTACTTTAGTGCTACAATTTGTACCAATTTGTGCTCATTGTCAATCATAGTCTAAAGTTGATGTTTACATGTTTATTTTCAGATATAACTGAAATATTTTGGAACATTTTATATAACGGAGACCTTATTTGAACCAGTACTAGTTAAAATGGTACGTGGTAAAGAACTGACATCTGAAAAGCGAGCTCAGGTCGTTATTTTGTACTAAGAGAACATTTCTATAAGACAGATAGCCAAAAAGCTTGGTATTTCACATTCCACTGTTGTAGCTACTGTAAAGAGAAATCAAGAGCTGAAAAGTTTTAAATCCCATTCATGCGCTGGGCGCCCGAAGGTTACAAGCAACTGTATGGATAATGCTATAATAAAGGCAGCAAAAAAATCACCAAGAGCACCCTCAAGTGCCATTAGAAGTAAACTGCCTGGATCACCATCCAAGAAACCAAACAGTCTGACAATACGCAGACAATTATTTGATGCAGGCTTGAAATCTTACCGACCAGTACGGAAGCCGAAGCTTTCACCAAAGAATATTCGCGATCGCATAGCATTTTGTCAGAAGTACAGGCAGTGGACTCCAGCCCAGTGGAAACAAGTGATGTTTTCAGATGAGACTACATTCACGCAATTCTACTCATTTGATAGACATGTCAGACTCCCACCAAATCAGAGGCATAATCCAAAGTACGTTATACCAACAGTTAAACAGGTTCCAAAAGTTATGGTTTGGGGAGCAGTCTCTGGTAGCGGTCGTGCCGGCATTTGGATTATGCCTAAAAATACAACGATCAATGGTGCTGTTTACTTGAGCATACTGATGGATAAGCTGCCACCATTTGTATCAATACATGGCATCACTCATTTCCAGCATGATGGCGCACCTTGTCATGGTACCAAGGCTGTTAAGGACTGGCTGCGTTCTGAAAACATCCCGCTACTGGAACCTTGGCCAGGCAACAGTCCAGATCTTAATATTATTGAGAATGTTTGGACTGTAATGAAGCAGAAGATTGCTGCACATAGCCCAAGTTCTGAAGATGACCTCATTAACTGGATTAAACGCGTGTGGGTGCAGGAGATTACGCCGGACTATTGCGAGAAACTGTGTGAATCGATGCCAGGACGTATTAAAAATATTCTCAAAAATAAAGGATTTCATTGTAAATACTAAAATATGAATAGACATGCTGTTTAACCTGTATAGTGTGAATAAACGTTCAAAATATATGTACTGATTTATAATTTACAACTTGTTTTTCTAAATTTTGAGTGTTTTTTGTAAAAAATTGCAGTGGTCGCAAACTTTTGTCCATGACTGTATATATATATATATATGTGTGTGTGTTTAGGTAAGCCCTGTGATGTCAAACTGAAACAGCCTGTTGCCGGGGGCTTCAGTTAATACATCAACTACCTTATAGCCTGCTACCACTAAGGAGTGACACTACATTTCCTGAGAGTTTGGCAATCTTTTATCTTTTAAATTTTCAAAAAGCTGTTTGCTAAAAAGGTAAGCAAAAATAGACATAGGGAAAAAAAAGCATAGGCTTATCTAAACATATTTATATATATATATATATATATATATATATATATATATATATATATATATATATATATATATATATATATATATATATATATATATATATATATATATATATATCAGGCCTTGTTAAGAAGCGTTACGCAGCTCGCATTTTGCTTGCGAAAAGGCGATTTGCCTACGCGTTCAGCAGTTTTGCGCTACGCAAAAACTTATATCTTTTAGAATATTTAAATTACCTTTTGATTGTCGTTAACGTGACGTTTATTCAGAAGAAAGTAAAGTAAAGTCGTAAGTAAAAGCATTTAACCGCAATTGTAAACTAATAGATTTTTTGTTAAAGAAACAGTTTGTTAAATAATTTTTTTGTTGTTGTTAAAAACTAGTTAAAAAAAAATTAAGTGTTTTAAGTTTTATCTTAAGGAATTAAAAATATAAATTTCTTTTAAATATAAAATTTCTTTTTAGTCATAATAGTTTAAAAAATGCACGATTAATTTTGATGTAAATATTTTATTAATAAGATATTTTGTTTATTGTTAATTCAATTACTTACAGTTTTTATGACGTTCGTTTAATTTATGAAAATAAATTATGATCACGAATATGTTATCGGTAACTGATAAACAACAACAAAATACTCTTTCTTGTTTAAAAACATTATTAAAATGAGTTCACAAATTAAATAAGAATTATTAAAATGTTTTATTTTTATTATTAAAAATGTTATTATTAAAATTATTAAAATTGTTATTATTATTATTATTAAAAATGTTATTATTAAAAAATTATTAAAATAAGCAAAGTTAACAAAATAACTTTAATTACAATGCGGTACTTGAAAAGACGCGAGTGACGCAATATAACTTCTAACGATGCAAAATATATTTGATGAGTTGAGTTACTTAGAAATGCCTTACGCGTTTTCGCTACGCAGCGAAATCT